>NC_046164.1:27899018-28199018 GCF_011064425.1 Rattus rattus
TCAAACCAGACACACTCAAACTAATAGAAGAAAAAACTAGGGAAGCATCTGAACACATGGGCACTGGAAAAAATTTCCTGAACAAAACACCAATGGCTTATGCTCTAAGATCAAGAATCGACAAATGATATTTTTCTACTACCACTGAGAAAGTTACAATTGTAACATAGCATAATAATGTTTAGAACTCATTACCATTGCGTGGAGAAAGGTTACAATTATAACTCACAGCTCCTCTACACCTGTCCAAGGAAACATTGAGTCTTCTCTGTCTTACAGGCAATTTACACATTTATCATTATTGTAAACTTCGATTATATTATATTTTCCTAATTTATACTTTGTGAGAACACAGATACAATTATGCCCTAGAAGGTTCTATTTACAGCTTATACAGTCATACAGGGTGACATATTATTTTTCTGGCTTACATGAGTAGATCACAGATTTATTAGATCCAAAACTCATTTCCAGAGTCAAATACTTTACTTCTTATAGGTCTCTTTTCAGTGACAGTGCCTACAACCTAAATGACAACCATTTCAGATTTCAGATTCAAGGGCGGAGGCATAAAGGTTTTGTTGGTGTGAGTAAATGCACATGCTTTATTTCTGAAATTGTACTCTTTCCTCTTGTGCACATTTCCCTCATTTATAATTTGATAACTCATATTCCTTCATGTAATGAATTGCTATTGATAATTACCGAATTCTACTTTTCACAGGCACTTGTGAGCACACAAGTTAATAAAGAGCAAAGGCGCTTGGTCTCTGTAGTAGCCATGGTGTGCATGCTTCCCTTGCGTTCTTTTCCTCGAGATCTTGTGTGACTGTCATCCTGTCATCACCTTCCCTGCTCAGTTTGCACTCGTGTGCACAAGCCTATTCCCCAGTAAACTGCATGCCATCTGCCTCTTTCCAAAAATGAAAACGAAAGGGGGCACCTAGTGGAATGTACAAATGTACTACGAAGTTATAGAATACATGAATATTTATTTAAATGGCTCCCTAATGATCTAGAATGGAAAAGCATGTATTTATTAGCATAATACCAAGAAACCTATCACTTCTTTCCTGAAATAATCCCCACATTTTGGACATGGTGGAAAAACCAGAGCTCTCCAAGAGATATTAAAATGTAAGAACACAAATGTGTCCTACATATAATTGGGGAAGCTGCTTGACAACCCATAATAGGTCAGTCTGTGTAGAGAAGTAGGTTGGGCAAATCTAACACAGCAAAACAGGCAGTAAGGAGAAATGTGATATCAAGAAAACCACAACTGAATTAGTAGATAACATGTACAAGACTGAAGGACACAAAATCTAGGCTAAAGGGGAATTGCACAAAGGATACAAGCAAGAAAATAGAAACTGAGGATTTCAAGCAAGGCCATAACATCAGAGCCCAATTTAAAGATTACTTCAGAGACTTTACCTAGAACTGAGGTGATAGTTTTCACGTCTGTTTTCATTTTCCTTTTTCAACCACACCCAAGCTTTTATAAACGTGTTTACTTTGTTGTATAGATATTTTTTAAAAGGTACATGTTCTATGTAGTTTTCACTGGTCCAGAACTTAGGTTATAGACAAAACTGGTTCAAATTTGCTGTGAGTCAACTAGATCACCAACTGGTGGGGTCTGCGCTCTCACATGTATATCAACACACTCAGCTTTCTGCATGTTCTTCAAGCATTTATACTTATTTCTGTTCTTGGGCTTTCTTTTATTTCTGTGGTTCAGTCTATAATTAGTATCCCTACATTTTCAGCCATTATTATCTCAAACATTTATTTTATACTCCTACTTCCTTCTTTCCTTATTTTCCAACTATGAATATTTAAGACATGATGAAGTCGTAGCAGCTCTCCCACTAGTGTTTAGCTGCCTGTTTGAATTACACTTTAACTTCACAGTGATGCATACCTGCAAACTCCTCAGTCCTCCTTTTCTTACTCAGCTGACGGCTGAGCCTCTTCCTTGAATCTCCGTTTCCATGCTGTGTTTTAATTTCTATGGTTACCTTTATAATTTCACTCTGTTCTGGGGAATTCATGCATGTACACAATAAAATCTGTTTCCTTTTGATTATTCCTTAGTTACATCCCTCTGCCTGTGTT
This sequence comes from Rattus rattus, assembly GCF_011064425.1. Classification (NCBI taxonomy): domain Eukaryota; kingdom Metazoa; phylum Chordata; class Mammalia; order Rodentia; family Muridae; genus Rattus; species Rattus rattus. Next base: position 27,901,140 of record NC_046164.1, read on the forward strand.
ACTCAGCTCTTTCTTGCCCTTCATGCTTACCAGCAGATCCATTAAATATTGATGGCTATACCAAACACTTTGTTTCCCATCCAGCAATCCCAACAAATAAAATCATGGTTTAGTGTTGGCTTTGCCACTTTATCTATTTTTATTTTACCTTCTGTCATGTCATGCAATTTTATTGTTATTATCGTTACTGAGTTGGGAAAGGGAACATAGGTGGACTTGTAGTGTAGGATTTATGTTCATTGTTCTACTTTAATGTTTGCTGCGTTGGGTTAATAATGCTTGCTGTAGCTATGAGTGCCGCCTGCCATGAGTTCTAGAGTGTTCTATTTAGCTCTCTTATAGATTGTTAGAGTCCAGAGATGCTGTGATTAGCAGCTGAGGGGAGGGCTCTAGATGTTGATTGCATCTCTCTGCTGGTGAACTTATGTCCCAGGTTACAACAAACACTCACAAATGTTTCCCCATTGCCATAGCTGTTCAACTTGCTACAGCACTCAACGCATTTCCAAGAATTCAGGATGGAAAGACTATGAATTATCACCCTTTTTGGTTAAAATTAGAAAATCTAGATGGGCCGGATAGAGAAAGCTTCATTCCTATCACAGGGGAGAGCTCTAGTCTGTTTTTCTGAATGTTTTGATCTGAAGGAGGGTCTGGGAAAAGATCAGAATTATTAGTCGCACTGACCCTGGCTATAATTCTCACATCTTCTTTTTGTTTTTTTAGTATCTAGTAATGGTAATTAGTTAGAGTCCATGAACGTGTGATGCTCCAGGAACACTATAGCTTGATAAATGTCTCATTGCCACAGTAATACAGATTCAGTCCCAAGCAATTCATCAAAATTACTATGACAATGTTCCAACCAGCATATGGCTCCCACAGCTTCTCTTCCAGGTAAGAGCTCTTGGCTGTGTCACTCTGAGTTTGCGTGCCGCCTCACAATTTGGGATGACACTTTGGCTGTCATCATAGTTCACCGTGAATGCAATGCGACACCTTAGTTTTCATGTTGTTCAGCTTTGGTTTGTGAGGATAGGAGAGACAGATTGCAAACTCTGCACATGTCAGCACTGAAATATGAAGTGTTCAGCCTCAAAATATTAGCACTTGATTTTAAAAATAAGACCCCTATTATTAGTCAGATGCCTATCATTCCCTTCTGGGCGATTTTATTTTGTTTGTGGCTGATTTGCAATCAGAAAAGATGCATAAATGCTTGCTAACAGAATACACTGATACTATATAGGCAACCTTTGAGAATCAAAGAGTAGGAGGATGTAAGTTATGATAAAGACAACTCACAAATATCCCATCGTGGCTTGAAATTTTAAGTAAGAAATTCAGAAATTCTACTAAGCCACTGTATGCTGATATCTTACTTTTAAGAAACAGCCTGTGAAAACATGTAGAAATGGATGTCAATTAATTATAACCCATTAGAAGATTGATATATGATAACTTTTCCTCTGCTATTTTCAAATAATTATCCAAAACAGAAAATTCAAGAAATCAAAGTGTTTAATAATTATACTTCTGGTTTAATTATTAAACTTGCTTCATCTTCACTCTAAGCCCCAAGCCTGAACCACAGTTTATAAAAAAAAAACTGTGGACCATAAAATTATTTTAATGCTTTAATGAAACCTTTAACATAATTATAGTAAGATTGAAAGTACTAATAAACCCATACAGATATATTATTTAAGTCAGTTTAAAATCAAAGCGTGTAGTAACACTTAAATTTAAGACATCGAAAGATTTTTCAAGACAGAGTGAAATTAATTCACAGTATATTTGAGACTGAAAGTCCATTCATACACATAGAGATCCATGGTGATTGTAGAACTCAGGCGTTGGCAGAGCCGCAAGACACCTGATCAAGGGTGGGGGTGGTACTCAAGTATTTGGTGTTGTCAGAGAGTATTTTTCATATTAACATAGCAAAGTTAACCAAATGTGCTGGGTATTTTTATCTGTCCCTCACCTCAAATAGAACACCAACTCTCTTAAGGACAGGTATCACAGTTTTGCTTACCATTACTTCTGAAAAACCCATCATAGTTCCTGGCAAGCATAATTTCTTTAGATTGAATAAATATAATATGTAATGTGCCTACTTTTGTGCATAGAGATGTAGAAATCTGTAAATACAATGTCTATTGCTTTACCCAGAATTCATTGTTAATCAGACAGGGGGTGCAGGTAGGGAGGAATGAGGTAGGGGTAGAAATAGAGGAAAAGACAGAGATGGGAGTTAATGGATAGTTCAGTAACCACAGAGAGATGGAAGGCACATGGGAAAATTCAAAGGTTTTGGTCAAATGAATCAAGGAAGTATTTTTGTGCTTGTTTTCATTTGTTAATGTGACATCATCGACACACCTCTAAGTTTATCTTCAATGCTTTAACAGATGCAGCTATTATAATTATAAACAAGAAAATTTAAATGAAGTGAGATTTACTATCTTATTTAAAATCACAGCATTATCAAGTAGTCAATGTAAGACAAAATTCAGAGACCCTGACTTGAAGCTTCACAATTCTTTGCCACAAATTTAAAAAGCTGATTTCTTTCAATATTAGTTTTAGATTCATATCATTTTCCAGCAGTGCATTTTACTGGTGAAGTCTGTGAGGTCTCACTTTTATGTTAAGGACCTAGAATTGTTGGAACAGTTGTAATTGCTTGGGATTTGGGTATGCTTAGAAAAACTGAGTTTTAAATCTGAATGGGACTTTTAAAATCTTCGAACTGCTTCTGGAGAGTGGCACAGAGGTTTAATTGCATCAAAATATAAACATCATATTAAGTTACGTAAGACGGTGGCTTTTGCACAGCACAGCACTCCACAGTGAACCTCTTCAGCTGAAAATGGAACTGACGTCTTCTTGGATTGTAGGGCTAAGTGATGCAGGCATATACGTCTGCCATTTGCACTTCCTGAACAACTATACAACTCTCCTGCCATCTTCCTTCTCTCACACTGTACCTCATTCACATTCCCTCCACAACGGTGACTAAAATCTGCATTGTATAGACCTAACAGCAAACACGAATAAACCACGTAGAGTCTGTCTACTGCAGATTTCTGTAGCTTGTTTGTTTGTTTACTGTGCTCCTTAGGCCCCCTAGATAAACAGTGGATAAAGATGCTGAGAATGAAAAGCAAGGACGTAAGAGTCCCATCTAGTGGTAGACTGAGAAACACCAAAGAACACTGAACTCCATAAATGGATTCAAAACGACTCAATCGTTTGATTTTTCAGCTCTTCACGCCCCACTTGGTTTAAGAATTAACACGGGTCATTAGAAAGGAGAGTGGGGGCGGGGAGCAGTTTCTTCTCCATTCTTTCACTGTCTCCACGAAGCTGAGAATCTTTTCAAAATAAATCTGTAACTCTGGATTAATTAAACCCTTGACATTCGTGACTGAACTACTCTGTTCTCAGATGTCTCAAAGGACATGATTCAGCTCTTTAATTAGGCATAATTTGATAACGATTTGGACCTTTCAATGCCATCAGCGCTAAAGACAAAGCTCTTGCAAACATAAACTGTTAACTTCTAGTGCACCTTATGGAGAGTGTAATTTCCAAATATTAGAATGGCTCATAGCCAATCTCGGGATCTCTGAAATGATGGTTGTTCAGAATTGTCTTCATTAAGGTAAAGCTGGATGTAGAAATAGTCAGAAGCAGATGCCTGAAACATCTGTTTTCCTTTATCTAATAAAGGCAAACCTGGTGTGACTACTGCTATATTTCACAGTAATATTGTGATTTGTTGCATTTAAGATAAAATAATATGGTTGGCACTATGACAATAAGACAATAAAAGAACATCAGACCAAAGAAAGCCCTTCTCTGTACAAACTCCCTACTGTTATCAAATCCATTTTCTTCCCATTCCTGTAAATTGCATTGCTACAAAATGCAGGTTGAATGGCGTAATGTTAATCATTTGGGAGGCTTTTGTAGCTCCCTCAGGTGATTTAGCTGGGGAAATATTCTGTTATTTATGATGAATAATGTATTAGAAAAAAGTTCCATCAAAAATTAATCCAATTAGAAACTATTTCTTTGAACTGACAGTGAACATAACTAGTAGCTTGTATAATTTTTAGAATTAAAACCTGAAAATGTACACTCATACACCTATAAAGTAGGGGAAGAATCAAACTAGAGAAGCTATTGTTCTCTACATTATAATTTCAAAGTTTAGGAATTGTAAACAAAGATACCCATCAAAATCTAAGTCGACTTAAAACCAAAGGGGACACCTGTAAGATATTATCAATTTGGAGGCCTGAGCAGGAGATGACGTCCTTCATGCCTTAGCTGCTCTACACAATAAAGCCAGAATCAACAAAACAAATAAATGACAAGGAAAAAATCTTGGATACCCGCTGTCTTCCTCATAAAATCTACAATACCGTAAAGATTTCATAGATGACTTGCAAGACAAAATGTATTGTACAAACATTTTGAGAGCACAGTTAATACAACAATCAAATTATGCTCAATTTATACTGAGTTTCTAAGTGTTACCATGATGCAACTCTGAATAGTTATATACTCAGAAATGGCTTAATCAGGATAATTTTGCTTCAAAATGTAACAGGACAGGACAGATGAGAATGTGAAAGTTTATATTACTATATCAGTCCTATTCCACTAATAATAAAATTCAACTATAGTTCAAAGCACACAAAACTCCTTCAGATTCATCTGTTGACAGCTAACTGTGATGATGAGTTCTTAGTGTTGGATGCAAATTCTGACATACTCACGGTAAACACAATTCTCAAAATAAATACACATACACACACATACACATGCATACACACATACACACGCACACACATACACATGCATATACACATACACATGCACACACACAAACACACACACATATATGTGTATTTGCTGCTTATGTATTGACCTGATATTAGATAGTAGGGTGTTATGCTTACAGAAGTTATAGGGCCTCAGAATTTTTCCATGGGTCAGTTCTTTTGTCAGCAAGTAGGAAAACGACATTTATTATTTTAACTAAGAAATTGTTTCATAATTAACAACAAAATTTTGATATACTCAACTCAGCATATAGTATAAGTAGCACTAAATAGTGCTGTTTTCAGTATTATTTATGAGCTACAAAAAAGAGTGCCTTCACCAATTATGATTATATTGTGTTAAAATTTACAAGGCCTCATCAAAGTCTCAGTATTAGTGCGAAGTTGACCAAGTAAACAGCATTTACTTTTAATTACCTTCTTATACCCTTACAGAAAGATGATAGTAATTCATTAATACTGAAAAAAAACTTAGGCAGTCCAACTATATTCCCAGCAAATCATCTCAGCCCGAACTAGAACTGGAGAGACTCTCTAATTCTCCTTGCCATGGCTTATTACTGTATTTTGCTTCACTCACTTTCCTAATTGGCAGTGGGATGGCTGGGATGAGACTGTGGCAGCAGCAGGGAGAAAGGCGGCTGGTGGGCTGGCAGCTTGCATCTGATTAGCATGTGCTGCCTTGTGCCAAAGTCAATTCTGAGATGCCAGGTATGCCTCCTGTTAGCACTCCGCAGCCGGCGCCTCTTGGAGAACGGAGATTGGGAATAAACTCTTAAATTATCTCTGCCATGGACAGTCTTCGTATTCATTATTTTCATACCCTGCCACCATCCACACATTTACTTCCTCTAACAGCTTCTTCTTGTGAATTTTAGTGAAAATTATCGTTTTCCTGATAAGACTGCTTCAATCGTTCAGCTACACAGACCGAAGTCTTTACTCATATAACTGTCTCATTCCTGGCTACCATACCCACTCACCCTCTCTCTCTCTCTCTCTCTCTCTCTCTCTCTCTCTCTCTCTCTCTCTCTCTCTCTCTCTCTCTCTCTCTCTCTCCTCCCTCTCCTCTCCTCTCCTCTCTTTTTTTTTGCCTTGAGCTTCTACAGTGTTATTTCCTATCACTGCCTGCCCTCATCCACAGATTTCAAATTAATATGTCCATGGGTACTAGCCAGGAAACAAGCTCGGTAGGGTGAGAAATATAGTTTTGAGTCTCCAGTAAATAAAACTCTGAGTTTACGGTGGAAATTTACTCTTCACCTTGATTTAGCCAAAAGTGATTTATGCAAAAATATGAGTCCCTCTACATTTAAGAGAAATCTTGTTTTCCCCTTGATAAAAATATTAGCACACAAGATCAAGTCAACAACCAAAGAGCACGCATGGATTGGCCTGGGCCCCCTACACGTATATAGCAAATATTCAGCTTGGCCTTCATATGGGTCCCCTAACAGTTGGAGAGGAGCTGGGGCTGTCTCTGACTTGTACTCTGTTTCTTGCATTTGGATCTCTTTCTCCTAGCTGGGCTACCCTACCTGACCTCAGTGTGGGAGGATGTGCTTAGTTCTGATGCAACTTGATTCACCAGGGCAGGTAGATGTTGTGGGGGGCTCCCCTTCTCATTAGAAGAGAAAGGGGTAAGTGGCATGGATGGGTGGCACAGGGATGAGAGGAGGAGGTGTGTTTGGGATGTAAACTGAATAAATTAATCAATGAAAACATATTAGCATACACCCAGTGTAATCAATACCTATGAGTTTATTTTGCCTGGCTAACTATTACTACCCATCACCATCTTTCACGGCCCATAGTCCTTTACACAGTGTATAGATATACTGATATAGAAAATCTATATTGCTCTTGCATTTGTTATTTCATGCATCCTTCTAGGCTTTCCCTAATGAACAGCTTGTGTTTCCATTTACAGAGGAACAAGCCTAGAGTATACAGAAATTAAAAGGGTTTTCTTAACTAGCATACTCTGTTCACAGTACAATCAGTCCTAAGTAGTATTACTTGTATCATTAAGTGATAAATATACACATATATGTATATGTATTGTGAAGAAATATGTGTGTGTTTGTGTGTGTGTGTATGTGTGTGTGTGTGTGTGTGTGTGTGTGTTTCCTTCCTTGTTTAATTAACTTCAATAATGTCATTATAAAAAGCTTTCGGCATACATATGATTTCTCACAAGTTATGATAGAGAGCTCTTTTACTTCTACTGGTGTGACTCGTGTGATTATGTTTCTGACAGCTGGTATAGAAGCCTGGACCCTGGATGTCTTTATAGGTTACATGCAAATGGGTATATTTTCAACACACAAATTCCATAGTAAAGAAGATATTTTTAACTTTGCACTACTTTTTTTCTATTAGTGATGACTAAATATTGAAGGCATTGATGATGATAGAGATGGAGGATTAGGTCAATGGTATTCTTAAGCAGGTGAGAAGGATGCAATCCAGCATATAGATAAGAGGGTTTGCCACTCAGGAACATAGGTAGCAGATGATTCCTGCAAAGTAGCTGAGGGCAGTGACCCTGTGAGATTACAGCTGGGTCCACGTTTAGCTTTTGCATTGTTTTTATTCAAGCTAAAAGCCAAGGCAAAATCAAGATTCAGTGGTGGTGTTTTTAGATGGCATACATTTCTTTTATTTAATTGTATATTTTATTTATTTATATTTCAAATGTTATCCCCCTTTCCAGTTTCCCCTCCTTTCCAGGTTTCCCCTCCAGAAATCCCCTATCATCTCATCCTCCCTCCCCCTGCTTCTATGCGGGTGCTTCCCCACCCATAAACCTGCTCTCCCCCACCTCCCTGCACTAGCATTCTCCTACACTGGGGCATCAAGTCTTCCTAGGACCAAGGGCCTCTCCTCCAATTGATACCAGACAAGGCCATCCTCTGTTACATATGCAGTTTAGAGTCCTGGGTCATTTCATGTGTACTCTGTGGTTGGTGGTTTTGTCCCTGGGAGCTCTGGCAAGTCTGGTTGATTGATATTGTTGCTCACTCCTTCAGCTCCTCCAGTCCTTTCTTTAACTCCTCCTTTGGGGTCTCCATGCTCAGTCTGTGAGCATCTGCCTCTGTATATTGTCAGGCTATGGTAGACCCTCTCAGAAGACAGCTATATCAGGCTCATGTCAGCAAGATACTTCTTGGTGTCCGTAAGAATCTGTGTATGGGCTGGTTATGGGTGTGGCAGTCTCTAGGTGGCCTTTCCTTCAGTTTCTGGTACACACTCTGTCTCCATATTTATTCCCTTGAGTATTTTGTTCCCCTCTTCTAAGAAGGACTGAAGCATCCACACTTTGGTCTTCCTTCTTCATGAGCTTCATGTGGTTTGTGGATTGTATCTTGGGTATTCCAAGCTTTTGGACTAACATTCACTTATACCATGGTATATACCATGTGTGTTCTTTTGTGACTGCATTAACCCATTCAGGATATTTTCTAATTCCATCCATGTGCCTAAGAAAAGAATGAAGTAAACAGGGGCCAACAATTGAGTTGAATCAAATTCCCCTCTAGAAATTGAATTTCATTACTTTCATAGAATTGAATTTTGCTACTTGAATTGACTTGAATTGTCCTACCACTCTAAACCTGAAATATACACGGTTTGGAGTCCATACAAATAAAGACTGTCAAGGATTAGAGCACTCTCTTCAAAAACCCACCCTCTGGTGATCTGATGTCAAAGAACTAGCTCCATCTATTGTTGCTAGATCTCCAGAGTTTATGATTCTTCAAAGACTCTGTCTCACGAAAGTGAGTACTGTTACTCTGCTTCAAATGGGCTACCCGCCCTTTACACATGTCTTGACATAAAGAAGAAAGCTGTGTCTGAATCCAGATAACAATCATTGCAGATGTTTACACAGCATTTATCCTGTGCCACAACGATGGTCAGTGTTCCCTAAAGGCATGTATATGAGGGTGTTGTGTAATGCGATTCTCCTAGGCTCATCTATGAGGACAAGATTATTACATGTACAGTTTTATGGATGGAAAAAAACGAAGGTACAGAAGATCTGAGAACTCTGTTGGAAGTCACTCAGCGATAACAAGAAGGAAAGGCCTAAGCAAGTTACTCTGTATCTAAAAACTAAGTATTTCTCATCACTTTACAATCTTTACCAACCATGTTTTAGCTTTGATAAAACATATTGAGAAATAATATAATATGCAATTAACGCAAAATAATATAACACATGATCTATAAGAAGAATTTCTAACCTCAACATCTACCCACCTTCAATAGCTTGGATTTACAATGTGCCCTGCCTTCAAAGAATGCTTGGTGAGCAATGGTGGCACAGTTCTTGGGGGAGTAACCAACCTATGTCTAATTGGACTTAAGGCCCTCTCCATGAGATGGAACCCATACACAACTCTGCTTGGGTGACCCAGAACCAGAGACCAGATATACCAGAGACCTGGGATAAAACCAAGTACTACTGGTTAAAGAAAGGTAACAGTAAAAATTACTCCAAATGATATTCTACTATGCTTATAAATCAGTACATTATTCAGCCTTCATCAGAGAAGCTTCCTCGAGCAGTAGATGGGAACAAATACAAAGAATGACAGTAAGACACATAAAGAGAGAGTTGTTGGATATGCAGTCTACATATAATGTCTCCGTCAAATCCCTCGCCTTAGGGCTAAGGAAAATCCACAGGAGTAGAGATGGAAAGGGTGAAAGAGCAAAGGAGTAGAAGATACCAAGAGGACAAGGCCATACAAATCAACTGATCAAAGCTCATATGACCTCATAGAGACTGAACTAGCAAGCATTGGACCTACATGGGTCTGCATGAGAATATATATATATAATATATATATATATATATATATATATATATATATATATAGAGAGAGAGAGAGAGAGAGAGAGAGAGAGCTTTCAGTTAATTTTTCATAGGACTCCTGAGTGTTTGAATGAATGGGTCTCTGATTCTAGTGTCTTCTCTTGGCCTCTTTTCTCTTTGTAGGTTTGTCTTGTAGGATTCCCATGAGATGGCTTTTGTTTTACATTATTTTATTTTGTTTAGGGATGTATTTTAAAAAGAAGAAATTGTATAATCCTCCCTAGATTTAGAGTAAAATGTTTAAAACGGGTTGAAACTCTAGGAACATGGTTTATGGTAACTGCTTCTCATCACTCAGATGAGTTACACCATACAAGCCAGCAGGAAACCATGAAAGAAGGGTGGGGTACACAGTACAATGTGTTAAAAGTCAGTGCAGCATATATATATATATATATATATATATATATATATATATATGTACGTATACAAAGAGTTATTTTGATGACAAACAATAACTTTTAGAATTTTTGCCAAGAATGTTTTACCATTAAATGGTATCTATTGGGGCTGGGGATTTAGCTCAGTGGTAGAGCGCTTACCTAGGAAGCGCAAGGCCCTGGGTTCGGTCCCCAGCTCCGAAAAAAAAGAACCAAAAAAAAAAAATGGTATCTATTTGCAAGAATACTGCTTTTAGTCCTTATATCTATACATATATATTTCAAATCATGTACATTTTGTTCTCTCTCTGTCTCTCTCTCTCTGTCTCTCTCTCTCTGTCTCTCTCTCTCTCTCTCTCTCTCTCTCTCTCTCGCTCTCGCTCTCGCTCTCGCTCTCACTCTCACTCTCTCGCTCTCTCTCGCCTTTGTGCCTGTTTCTCATGCATTTGTATATGTATGTGCTGGCAAAAAATATTCGTGCAGGTGTGGATGGATATGTGCATATGTGTGTGGAGGCCAGAGGGCAACATTAGGTGGCATTCGATAGAGACTTCTTTTATTTAATTTTCAAATATGTATTTAGTGTATGTGTTTATATACGTATGTATGCACATACATGCTTCTGTAGTCATTTTATAGTATATTTTTATATTGGCAGCCTTAACACTAACATCCTTTGCTAATTTGGACTTAAATATGTATTGATATATTCATTGCACTTCTATTTAAATAGGTATTTTTTACAGGTTTCTTATAAAATATACAAGTTTATTTTTATGCTACGAAAACCTTGTGTAGACATTAGTAAAATATTTTCCTTATAATCTGTACTGAACAAATGAACTGTAATGTGTTTTAGACAACATATCACATATTTACACTAAAACTCTACAGTGTGTCTCTTGTATCGCCTTGTTCTCTTTTTCATTACTATATCATTATTATCAATATTCTCCAATATTCTTTCTTTGAAAGTTACACATCCGAACTTTTGGAGTCATTACAACTATTTCCATTATTTCTGGCAACATCATGTGTTTGCTTTTAATTAGTAATTTTCATAATGGGAAATATATATCTGAGAAAAAAATCTGTGCATCTCAATTCTGAGAAATAGCTGGTATTCAGATTCAGTGTTGAATTTGCTCAGTCGTGAAGATGGTTGATGCTAAATCTATGAAAGCTTGATTGAATTCACCACTGGATCCATTTGGCATGGGAATTTTCTCTGTTTGAAGTGCCCAGTTACTTCCTGAACTGAATACTTCCAGTTATTTCCTTATTTTTACTCTTCTGAGATTGATTTTCAGTTAGTTTTTTTTTCTCCCCCAGATATCCATGCCATCAACATTACATAACTTGTTGATGTGGCCCTGTCATGTCGTTTACCTCTGCACTGTTTACAGTCTGTAAAGTTGAGAGTAACATCCATTGATTTTAGGCTTCTGGTCTTTTCTTCCTTTGTCTGCTAGCTTACCAATATTTAAAAGGAATGAGCTTTGATTATGGTGACATAAACTTTCTTTTATGTTTTCTATTTTTATTTCTTCTCTATTCTTATCTACTTCTCTTTATAGGCATTTCGTTTGGCTGTTTTTCTCTTCTGCTCTTACATGGCAATGCATACAATTTAATTATTGGAGACTTTTTCCTTGTTAATATAGACATTAATTACTATGAATTTTCCTCTGAGCATTGCTTTTACTGAATTCTATAATGATAATTAAGCCTCATCATGCTGTTTTTGCATGCTATTTCCCCCATACATAGTCTGATTTCCTAAGTGGCTTACTATTTGGATAGCTGGTTCTTTGAGTATTTGTTCATTCCCCTATATTTCCAATTTAATTGTTATTTTTAATTACTATGTCATTGGTATACTTGGAAGAAGGTACTTGGAATATATCATTCACTTCACATATATTGAAAAGTGAGTTGTAACCCCAAATTTCAGATATCCTGTATAATATTCATGTATACTTGATAGTGATTCCTTCAATTTTTATCTTCCCAGTGTGCAGTTTATCACATCCATTTTGAATATTTCTTATCAGTTCCTGTATCCTCACCTATTTCTTTGCTCATTTTGTTTCCATATATGAAATGTTCTCTTAGCTATTTTTAACATATCTTCATTTTATAAATAAGTATCTTCTTTATAATTTTATTTATGAACAGTTAATGTGGTTTTGTTTCATTTGTTGCACTCAGAATATCTACTGATGGTTAGAAGAGAATACATTCTTGCTCTGATTATGTGTAAATATGCAGTGAATTTAATGTCGAGGAACTTTCCATTGTTGTAAATTATGCTAATACATTCCATTTCTTTGGTATACATTCATCATGATCATGTAGAACACATATTCCAAGCTCTATGTCAGTAACAATGTGCACCTACTTTGATTTGATGATTGAGACATGCCCAAAACTAAGCATAAATGTAATGAGATCTGATTGGTGTCAAAAAATTGTGTGTGTATGTATATATATATATATATATATATATATATATATATATATATGTGTGTGTGTGTGTGTGTGTGTGCATGTGTATGTATATATATGCATATATATATATATATGAATATGTGTATATATACCAAATATTTTATATACACTGCTCCTTTTTGAACTCTGTAGCTCAATGTCAAGCGACATTACCAGTGCAATGCTAAACTATATATAATCTAATTTTCACACACTATGTAAAAAATATTGGACAAACCTGTGTTTGGAAAGTAACCAACTTATAAATCACTTCATGTAAACAATGTCAATTGTTTATAGCAAAAAAGAATTAATAATAGCATGTAGTATTTTTACAAAGAAAAGATGACCAACATTAAATAAACATGTGAATAATTTTAAACCAAAATTGATTCTGGGAATAAATCTTAATTTAAATTTTATCTTCAAAAACTTTCTATATAAATCCATATACATTTTAAAATTTAATTGCTTCCCCATTATCTTTTTGTTTGCACTTTTCTTTCTTTAAGATTTGTTTTTCTCATATAATATATCTTGGTAACATTCTCTACAGTCACCTAACTTTCTCCAGGTCTTCCTCAATTCAATACCTATCCAATTCCATGTATCTTCCCTCCTTTCTCTTTCTCCCATGCCTGTATCTGTCAAAAAGTAAAACTGCCAAAAAGTAAATAAATAAATGATGATTTTTAAAAACATTAAAAAATAGAAAGAAGAGAAGGAAGAAAGGAGATGGGGAGGGCCATAGAAGGATGAGAAAGGGAAGGAAAAAAAGCCATAGAAATAGAGAATAAGTCAGTAGACAAAAGGTTCCATATCAACCCCATTCCAAAGAAAGACCCATTCCTATTTGGCTAACACAAAATGGAAGTCGATCCAATTCTCAGAGCATATTGAGTCTGTTTAGTTCTTTCTAGGGCAGTTACATAAAATCTGAAGAATATTTTACTGTGACAGGGGAGACTATGTCTCAGGAAAAAAATTTATGTTTAGCTCTTTATATATACCTGTCTATGAGAGGGTGAAATTGTATTTCCTTCCTATTTCTCTGTGTTTTCTATTCAGTTTTTTTAAAGTTTCTAAACTTCATCATTTACTGATAAGGATTCTTTCCTCTTACCCCACATTTTCCCAACTGTTTTATCTGCTATGTAAATGCTACATCCATACATTCTGTTGCCTTAGCTGGAATGTTCACCCTCAGACCTGCCATTGTTTTATGTTTTATATACTTCTATTTACGCATTGTACTGAACACAGATATTTCAAGTAACATCAAAAACTAAATCTATACAACCAAAATTACACTTTTTCTACTTTTCTATTCTGTTCATTTGGGTTTTGTTACTGACAACACTATTCTCTAAAAGAAATAAAGAAAAATCACTTTAAACATATAAATTATCTTTCCATGTGTAGTTATGTAGATATCTATCCAGACTCCTAGACCTTTTCCCAAACAACCTTTCTGCTTTTTCTCTTCATTGCCTGTATATTCTTTATTAATCACATTATTTTATTTCATTGGACTTAAATATCTCTCTAAGTTTGCTCTGGGACTCTGATTGTTTCTTACATTTCAGCTTTTACAATTTTTACAAATTACAAGTAGGATGATATCAATCATACAAAGGCTAACAACTTTAAAAATATAAATTAGATTTCTTTTAGAAATCTGCCACACATATATATATATATATATATATATATATATATATATATATACAATAGCCAAAAGATGGAGCTTATATTTTATGTCTCCAACACACATAACAATAAAAAGTAGTTAAGAAAAAACTAGTATACAATAGCCATGACACTTGTATATTGATATTCATTGGAATATGTATATATATATACACATATATATGTGTATATGTGTGTTTAATATATATGTATATATGTATATATGATGTATAGTTTTACGAATGTCAATAATACTCAAGTAGTTATTAAAATAAAACAAAGAGCATATATTAAATAGCAAGCATTTTTCAGATGTTTTTCCTAATATTATGACACCAAAAATCATGCGGCAGATTGCCTCTTCTGTAACTGGAGGTTCATTCTGTTAAGAGAAACTGAAATCCTTTTCTCACTAAGGTCTTGAATAATACCTCTATCTGTACCTCCACTGTCCATCTTGAAACAATTCTCACCCACACACTGTGTCCCTTCATTCCTCAATGTTATTGAACATTTTATTCTCCTTGGCTATTGTTTTGTTCAGCCAAAGACATATCTGTTCTACACATACCTACTTGTTTTAAGACATTTCTCAAATATTTAACCACCATCGTATTCATAGACTTAGGAGAATAAACTTTTGTGGATGTGGGTGTGCAATGAAGCCTTCATCCCATACTGTGATTAATCTTCAGTTATTCTGCTTACATACCCTAACCAAACCACCTGAGTGCAGGAGCTATATTTTGTGTGTTTTGATTTCCAGTTCCTAGTACAGTACTGAAAGCAAATTCTCAGCAACACTTTCATAAATGCATGCTGACAGGGACCGGATATAGATCTCTCCTGAGAGACACATCCAGAGCATGTCCAATACTGAGGTCAATGCTAGCAGCAAACCACTGAACTGAGAACAGGACCCCCTTTGGGGGAATGAGAGGAACGATTGAAAGAGTTGAAGGAGCTTGCACTCCCTTAAGAACAACAATGCCAACAACCAGATCTCCCAGGGACTAAACCACTACCCAAAGACTGATTCATGGACTGACTCAGGGCTCCAACTGCCTATGTAGCAGAGAATAGTTTTATTGGGGCACCAGAGGAAGGGGAAGCCCTTGATCCTGCCAAGGTTGTACCCACAGTGCAGGGGAATGTTGGGGGGGTTCAAGGGGGATGGATGGGGGGAACACCTATATGTGGAGTGGGAGGAGATTGGGGCTTATGGGCAGGAAACCGGGAAAGGGAATAACATTTGAAATGTATATATAGAAACATATCTAATAAAAAATAAAATTAAAAAAACATGAGCAGAATAAATAAATAAATAAATAAATAAATAAATAAATAAATAAGAGAGTCACTCCCACAATGACACAGAGATAATCTGTTATGGAATGTGCTCAACCCTTTCTATGTTAGAAAAAAAAGTCATCAAGTTCTCCTGCATTGTTTTAAGAACATCAATTTTAAGTGGGCTTGGTGACGTGCACCGTCCAGAGACAGAAGCTAGGCTCAGTTATACAGTAGAATATTGTTACACAGGGGAGGAGTCGGTGGTCTCAAGTACACTACTTACATAAATGACACTCTATGTCTCTCATCTAAAATCCACAGATTATATTTCTTAATAAACCAAAGTAAAACCAAAGTAAATACTGAAGACCTAAAATCATGATATCCTCCAGTTTAAATTTTAAAAAGTCCATCACCCATTCTTAACTAAGAAAATCAAGTGCCCGATGGACATAAAGAAAGTCTAGCTCAATATTTTCCTTCTTCTCTAAATGGTAAAACCGACATCACCTTTCTTCATTAAAAATGGAAGGTAAGAAAAAATTATAAGGAACCTTTAAATATAATATGCTTCTCCCCTGAATTAAAATCTAAAAAAGCCAAACAAACAAAAAATCCACACAAAACCTTCTTCGTCTGTTAACATAGAGAAGAATGATAAATGTAGTACGATTAAACAGAAGATACTACTAATAACAAATAGGAAAACCCACAGCTAAATATAGTTCTAGAGTATTTGCATAATCTGAGCACTTGTTTAAAGTGTAGTACTGACATAGTTTGCCATTCTGTGACTCTGTCTTAGCATCCAATACCTAGAACCAACTTTTCCTGCACCACACATAGCAGGGCATGGAGGTGACAAGCATCGAGAGAGAGAAACTCTGAAATAAACTCTGCTGTACTGAAGGCGCTCACTCACCGAACACAGTTCTCGCTGGCACCGATTCTCTGTTCAGCCAGAATGACACTTGGGAGAGAATGACAGTCATGATGCAAGGCAGATAGGTCTGAATCACAAAATACCCAATTTTCCTTTTCAAGTGGAAATGAGCTGTCATTACCGTGTATTCACCTGGAAGGAGAATTTAAGGAGCTTAAGGAACCGTAATTGTCAACCTTCAGAACAATTTGGAAATGGAAGGGATTACAAGAAGAATCCCCGACTTAAAAAAAAGGAAGAAGAAAGAAATGATCACATACATTTCAGGAAAACTAGAAATGCCTCCTTAGAAAAAGAATATCTTAAAAAGAATTACACAGTATCAGCCACCTTCCATTGCTATGCCCCCATGACACGGTGTAAATTTTTCTCTTTAGCTCATGCACACTCCCCAGCATGGTTCTAAAGACTCTGCTAATGGATTATCTTATTAGCTTAGGTCGCTCATGCTGAGGCAGTAATTAAGTGAACTCCATCCTCCTGGGTCTCCAAAGCACTGGGGCCTGGTCTCACCATTGATGCTGCTCTCTCAGTCCAGCTTTTCACTTTCAGTTCTGTCACTGATTCTGACTTTCTCTCTGCTTTGTGCCTGCCGTAATTTGCTTCAATCAGTTTTGTCTAATTCTCATACCTATCTTGTTTTTTTCCCCTCTTCCACGATTTTAATTATTGCCAGGTGCCCTTTTCTTTACTGAGGACAGCCCCAGAGAGGTTTCCATGCAGGCCACTGGCGATAACCCAGAAACAAGAGTTGAAAAATCATAAATTATCCAAAATAGGAAAAGCATAAATGAGAAAACTAGGGAAAATGTTATCCCTGCTTTGAATATAAATGCTAAAGTAGACTAATTTGAGAAGACAAACATTTTTGAGTATATAGTACATTTTGTTTTAAGATATGACTTCTCAATCTCGCACGCACATATTGATCTTGTGGAGTTTTGCAGACCTGCTTCAGTAATGGAGTAGTCTAAGATTATGAATGTCTCAAAAAGCTCCCAAGAAACATGTGTCTTTAATCTATAGATCCCAAGGGTTAGTGTTTTCAATTATCTTACACATTTTTAATGATTTTATCCTACTAATTTCTGGGGGAAGGCATTAGATTTATTTTTAAAATGCTACTAACCTGTGCTTGATTTAATTGTCTCCTTCCCAATTGACTGGCCCAGCAAATCATACTGATTTAACCTAGAGCCATCAGGAGCAACCTGAACAGAGTCAGAAGCATTGTAAGTCCAAATATAAGTGACTTCCGAGGTCGTGTAAGCATCTGTCATGAACAAGGAACAAATGTTGGAAACACTTGAATGAGAAGCACTAGCAGAATGGTTCGTCTACAATTGTAGATTCCATACAAGACTATTTCACCATAAATTAACATTTAGTGATCCAAAATATAAAGGAAAGAATATCCTTTGATAAAATCTATAACTTTACAAACATACTGATGAATAGCATAAGGAGAGCCAATCACAAGCATGAAAATTCTTTCATTGGTACCATTTTGAGAGTTGATGAGTAAATTTCTCTTTCTAGATGGTCAAAGACACTGTTTCCCAAGATGGTTAAAACATTCCCTGGGTCCCAAAGTAGCAGACAAAGACATTACAGAAACAAGCAATGAAGTTAGTTATACAGTTTACTTTGAAATAGTGACCACCCATGAAGTAAAAATTAGGATCCAAACATATATGGTTTTTTGAACATTGAACTTATTTAGTTAAGAGACAACAACTTTAGAAATCATAAACAGAGGCACTTAATAAGGACAGTGAGAACTAATTATAGACATTAAAATAAATCAGAATATTAAACAGTACCATCAGATCGTAAATGTGTTTTCAACCATATCCATTTATAAACTAACCAGTAAACACCAAGGCACATGTATAGCTTCCCAGTGAAGATGAGTATTAACAAAGAGAAGAAAGTAACATCACTGTATTTGAGCAACGATGAAAGATTTATCAGATGTGAAACACCTCTGGAGTTGATCAGGGTGACACATCTGTCATTAGCAATTCTCTATGCTGATATTCCTTTGCCCTTCTGGGTACTGTTTTGGACTATCTTAGGCTCCCTGTCCCTATGCAGGGAGTCTCTTCACAATCAAATAAAGATGTGGGTAATTGCTGCTCCACTGCGAACCTTTGGAGAACTTATTTGTAATTTTGTTTATATGGCTGATTAGGAAACAAAGCTTAGCATGATAGTAAGGTGACAGCTTAACTAGGGAGGAAAACTAGACCAATTTTTTTCCCTAGCATTATCTTTGCCTTCGGTTCCCTATGACACTTGAAATTAGATTTTTCTTTTGTTCTGTATATATTTTTTGCACAGAACATCAGGGTACAAACGTGGCCCTCTCATAGAAATTAATCTAAGGTTTATTACTAAACTGATTTCCTTTCAAGTATCAGGGGCAACACGTTGAATGATAATAGGTATGTTTGTCATTATCTGTATGATCTTTAATGACACTCGATGTTACAATTCTTACTGAATGTTGTTACTAAAATTATTATAAGTGAAATACTCCTTATACTCATGTATGGATTTATGCATCCACAAATAAGTTGTTATGTAAAACAATTTTTAAATTGGTATTCTAAATATAGGTGTAGTCATGAATACATATTTATAAATGTGGTTGTAATACTTTCTTAGAGAAATATTTATCTATTTGCACATGTAAATTCTAGTTTTTCCAGAGTCTAAATTGCCAATTAGCTAATTTCAATTAAATAATCACTCATGCTGTCACTGAAAACATTAAATAATAAGTTGACAGTGTAGCTAACTAAGCATTCATTTGTAGATCATCAAGTGGTTTGCTTTGTTTCTCTCATGAGTAAACATCATGTTCCTTTCCTCAACCGCAGTTCCAATGCTGTGCAATTTAAAAGACCAAACAACCATTGTTTGAATCTTATTACTATTCCCACATAACTAACAGAAATGGAAGTTTATAAAAGTGATGATATTCTTATAAAAATTGTGAGATTCTGATGGGAAAAGGATATTTGAGTGCTTTTTGTATCTACTCACAATTTTTCCTTTTAAATTAATAACTAAGCTGTGTATATTACGGTAAATCTGCATATCTGACCACAGTTCCTCCCTGAACACATTCTAGAAAAATAAAGTCAAATGAAACATTACAAACATAAAGAAAGTGAATGGTCCTCTATTTTTCTATTTGAAAAAAAAAGCATTTACTGTATTTCATTAATTAACAATCTAGATAGACAGACAGACAGACAGATAGATAATAGATGATATGGTTTATATATTGTTTAGTGTCTTGAGTGGACAATGAATAGAATGCAATGCAGTGTAGCTCAGAGGCATTTCTCTGTACTCAGACCCACCCGTGAACCAGGAGGGATCACTTTGTTTATCATTAAGGTCTAAATGAAGAAGAGAGGCTAGACACATGGTCCAGCACTTAAGGGTTGGTACTACTCTTGAAGAGCACTTGGTTCTCAGCACCCACACTGTGTGGGCTCACGGGTTCCTGAAACCCCATCTTCAGGTGGCCTGATGCCCTTTCGGCTTCTCTAAGCATCTGTACTCCTATGTATTTACCCCATACCTCACCCCACACCCCCAAAATATAGAAATATTTCTTCAAAAAAGTCAGAAGTCAGTTCGTTTTACAAATTGCTTTGTAAATCCCACTTGGAAAGCAGCACTTCATAGAGTGGTTTTATTTAATTTAGTCAAACAATCTATGTTTGAATGCTCGTCTGCATTACACACGTGTCTATTCAGACTTAATACTCAGTGAGCAATAAAAATATTCCCAAATCACTTGAGATTATTACCTATTGTCTGAAAAATGTGAGTTTTCCATTTCTTTGGGGCTATGCCACTGTGCTTACGTGCAGGAACTTTCGAGTCAATTTGGAACATCAAAAATATAAAAATACAAGGTGATCAGAATAAAACCAGAATGGATTTTAAATTTCACAAATACAGGGAAGAGGATTATTGTGTTTGAGGAGAATGATAACATTCCAGAAATTCAGTTCTTTCTAGGGTGACGGTCCTTGTAAAAGAGAGTAAGAAATAACTGCAAGATAATGTCATGGTTGCTTCTGCCAAAATTGTTCTATGCCAGCACATTAAGGTTGTTCTCTCACTTCACAGCGCTGTCCACGCTGCTAACACAGATGCTCCAATCCTTGCTATACACAAAGATAAACAACGGAATGAATAAGCTGTTTGTGCCATGTGTCAGAATATGAATGTGAAGGAAGAGAAATAAAGTAAGTAATAATTACACAGAAAAAGAATAAGGAACAGAGACTTTGTGTGTTAACCACATGCGTCCCCTCTCAGAGAAAACTAATAATCTCAGGCATCCGAAATCCGATTTCTTTGTAGCTGCACTCTGTGAAGCTTTTAATTTGAGATCAAACGCTTCCCAGCAAATTCATTTCATTTTCAGTATTGAGGCATCTTGCCATTGACATCTGATGTCATAGTAACAATACCTCATCTACCGAAAACACTTGTCCTTCCCATACCATTACTGCATCTTGCATAAATTCTTTTTGGTGCCAACGCTTTTCAAGTTTCCCTTTAATGTCACTTATGCAATGCAAATGAGGCTCTCTGCTGCATCTGGTCTGGTTTTCTCAACACTGTGTTTACGTTGTATAACATGATTGACTATCTTAAATAATATTGGAAGAAATGCCAGTTTTAAAGGGATGGTTCCCATGACAATAAAGAAAGGCTTGTGGTTAAGCCCAGAGGAGGCTCATGAAGAAAATTGAGAACTGACACCTGCTACAAGGGTACACAAAGCAAACAAGCTGGAACCTCTCGTCATCCTTAAAGCATCAGAGGAATCTGCATTCTCACAGTGACCGTTCTCTTTTAGTTTGTATTTTGGGAGAAGATGCACTCGTCTTCAGTCAGTCTTACATTTAATCAGATTAGAAGTGGGCACTTCTATGGAACAAGAAAGAGAAGAGCCTGCAGCTGCTTGGAATACACAAAAATGTATGTCAGAAAGAGCACAGTTTCTAAAAAGGTCAGGGACGAAGGCATGCTCAGACAGAAGGAAGCTGCCTAGCTGCAATGATGAATTAATCCTGAGCCTGCCTGGAGTGTCCTGTGGGCCTGAAAGGATGATCTGACTTTGCCCTTTCTATTACGCCATGGTGTGAATTCTTCTGCTTGACCTATCAGGTACAATCCGGTGACCGAGAGAATGGCCAGAGGCACAGACACTTTCAGACGTGTTCTAGGTACACTGGAGACACCGGTGTGGAAGCATCCAATGTTGTCATCCTCGTTAAATGTATTCTAAGGAGGAAAAAAGAGCTTCTTCCATCAGGACAGTGGTAGACAGACAGCATTACAGGCTTCATGACTTTTTCTGACCCTTGTAACACATCAATAGGAATTCATCATATATAATTCACTCTAAGCCGAACGGTAACTTATTTCACATTTTTAACATGCCATATGAATAAATTATGGTAGTGACTCTACCACAGCTCCTGCTTTTAGTTTTATGCACAAAATAAAACATAGAGTTCTTAGTTAGTAGTAAAACAAAGCTATGATTTAAACTCTAAAACGTATAAAAGAATCGAAGTATTCGAGCTCTGAAAAAAATAAGAAATGATTAAAGTGTTTGAGCAAGACATAGGAGATTCCAATCATATAGGACATATAGGACAATCATCATAGCATTAGTTCCTATAGGGCAACCACCACAGCTTTCACTTCTACATCCTATTAGTCTATTATGAAGCCTTGCATAATATGAGAAAAAAAATGCATGACCCAACAGAGATGCTGTCGACTGTGACGCGATTGATTCGTGAGACGTATGTTCACTGTCATACTTACAGCTTCCAAATTTCAGTGGGCATGAGTGAGCATCCATTGGAAAGTCCTCCAAGTGCATTGGACATTCGGCTTGGACTGTAAGCCTAGAAGCCAAAATCCCACTCTTGGTTTAAGTGGATTCGCTAGTCAAGATACATCACTCGATACAGTTTTTAACAGAATAAAGAATTTATATTAGGCTTGAAAAGGTTTAAACACAATAAAAATAAATTATATATGTATTTGAAAAATGCTTGCCATTAACACCACTATAAATATTTAATAGCCGATGATACTTAGAGCTCTATTATGGAAAGGGCATCTTTTTTATTGTCATCTCATCAACTATAGAGAGAAGCTGATGTAATACTTTGGTGTTTGCTTCCTTAAAGATAAGTCATTTTTAATATCTTGTATTCATATCTGTAGATATGTGTTTAGAAATAAATACAAATATAGACAGACTTATGTATCTTCTAAAAAATATATTGTTCACACATATTGGTTGCTAAATTATAGATATAAATAATGACTATCAAAGATACATTTTCCATGTCTGAATATAATAAACTGTAATCATTAAAAATCTGTCATAAAGAACACTTCTAATTACTTCCATTTCACATAAAAACAGAGGAAATAGACAGGAAGTAAATTGAACTCAAAGACAAATCTTTACTAATTGGGCTGAGAAAAAGTGGTCATCAGCCAACTCTGGCATTAACTTTAAACACCATTTAAATAGACTCCTCTGTAATTGTCCCTAACATTATATAATACCTGAACCATAATCTACAGGAATAAGTGGTTTAGCCATGAGTCATTTGGTCTTTACTAGCTAAGTTTCGTACTATTTGTAGGGAGGAAAAAGGATAACCCAATGATCTCATTGCACTGTATCCAATGATTATCTAGAAATTAGTCCTCAACTCTTGGATCTCCTGCTCCCACCAGGCACACAAGAAAACAATGTCGATTAATAAAATCTAGTTCTTCACCTTCCATACAACGTTCTAAGACATCAGATGCATGGAACACGGTATCTGTATATGCAGAGTGCTATTGACAGCATTTGCTTTTAAATACACCATTAAACTTTAACGTTTCATTCTACATCACCTTATTAGGCATAAAACATTCAGCTCTTATGTAATAAAGTTAATGTGTTTTAAAACATTCATGAGACTACTTAAAATATAATTGTGTCAACAAGTACAGATGCTTCTGTATTTGCACAAAAGGATGACCTCCATGAGATTGATTTTATGTGATTATTTTTAATCATGAAATAGTAATTTTAGATGGTTAAGCCTAATGCATGATTTAAGTTGACCAATTTATTTAATAAACAAAAAACTATATTAATACAGATTAAAACTGTCTACTTAAAATTGGACAGGTTACAGGATAGCATACTGAAAAGCAAATCACATCTTTCTGGCAAACAAACCTAGGGTCACAAACTAATATGTAATGTGGAGTACCAAAAAAATCAATTTTTCATAATCAAGAGAATCTTTTACTTTAAAATTTAAATTCAATTAAAATTTCTTTTTTATTCATATGCCCAGACTTTTATGAAACCAAATATAAAGTATTTAGTAATTTTAGGAAAATTTTCCAATTGAGCAAATATTTACCCATACCTTCCCTAGCTTTTCAATGCATGATTTCATAAAGACATTTCTAGTCTCTCACATCAACATACCTCATGGTGTACAGCAATGTTCCGTCATCCTGGATTCGAAGCAGCTTGTTTGGCATTGTCATATTGTGAGCCACTGACTTTTTCCCGTTGTGAAAGAAGGTGTCCGGAGTCCAGATTTTGCTAGCCATTAAGTTGTTAAGTCGAAGGATATTCATGGGACCTTTAAATTTTAACCGCTCGTCTTTCCATTTTTGTCGAAAGAAAACATCTATTGTATATTCCTAAAATATAAATTTTACAACTTTTTGAAAACAGTAAAAGTTTTCCTAAATAATAAGACTATAAAATTCAAGAGACAGTATACTCTGAATAGTTTATGAAAAATATTGTATTGAGAGGTATCCGTACTTCATAAAGATTAGTCTTTACGTTATCAAGAAATGCTGCCTCTTATGATGGTGTAGAGTATGTCTATTTGCATAATTAGCTACCCATTCTTGAGAAAGAAAGGAACAAATTTATTTTGTGCCCCCCCTCAGTTGAATGCTCTAAGTAACTGCATTACAAAAGACATCATGTACAAGTGTCTCCTGGAGCAGGGCTGCATGGGTTGTTCTACATTATTCCAAGAGGGATTGAACAGGTAGATTTTCAGTCTCTCTCTCTCTCTCTCTCTCTCTCTCTCTCTCTCTCTCTCTCTCTCTCTCTCTCTCTCTCTCTGTCTCTCTCTCTCATCTCTCTCTCTCTCTCTCTCTCTCTCTCTCACACACACACACACACACACACACACACAACACAAAGAAACAACTTTAAATGTACTGTCATATACTCAGGAGCCATCATTTTCTGTTGAGAGTGAAAGTGTTAAACATCACTTTTTTCAAAAGTTCTTAACCAGTGGTGATGCATCATAGTGCTAGCCAAGTGTGGGTCAGTAAATGATGAATTCAAAAAACAGAGTAAAGAATTATTAAATTTGTTGCAGTACAAGAATGTTAACAACATTAGACCACTTGGACTCTGAACTTTTCAAATAATATTCATGTAAAGTATGCTTTAACCCACTCATATACACTGCTATCAGTTTCAACATTTTAGTTTAGATGAATTGTGTGCCTCTCATCTTCTCACTTTCCTCTATTCTGATTGCATACTCTCATATTCCCGCCTCTCTCTCTCTACCTCCTCTCTCTCTCTCTCTCTCTCTCTCTCTCTCTCTCTCTCTCTCTCTCTCTCTTTCTCTCTTGTGTGTCTGTGTGTGTCTTTCTGTCTGTCTCTATCTCTGTATCTGTCTGTCTGTCACTCTCACTCTGTCTCTGTCACTTACACACATACCTTTTAGATGAAATACACACTTAAAATGGTGATTATTATTACCGATAATCTGATGGATTCCAGTTTTTGACACTGTCTATATTTGTGCATGCACACATAAGTAATGGAAATGTTTCATTATACTCCTCAGAATTGTAAACTCAGAAACAGTCTATAATGTATAAAACCAAATCATCATATGCTTGAAAATAATGTTAAGAAGTAGCAGCCTTATTCAAATAAAGTTCTTGTTATAGTAAATGGTAATTAATAGGATCTTATTATAAAAATATATTGCTTGAACTAGTATAAGCCAATTGGAAGTTGCCCAGTGGTTCATCAAAGAACCTGGGTGAGGATAATAAGAATCACACATCAGAACACCAACAGGAGAAGAACAGGAGCTAATATTCAGGGGACAATTCCATGCAATCTCTATGTCCTAGAAAGTCACTTTTTAATGTGAAATCCCATGTGAATGGAAATAGGAAAGCTATAATAAAAGATACGTGTTTGCTTTATAAGCATCCATGCAGGTATTTCTTTCCACACACATTATCTAAAATTCCTAACCATGTGACATTATTTTTTTTAAGAGAAATTGCAGACCTTATAAACTTTTACAGAAAAGTTCAAATTTAACTTTTCCACTTTTGGAAAATTAAGGTAGGTTTTATATGATTCTGCTTTTTTGTTTTTTGAGGCTTTTTAGGGGGTTTTGTTTGTTTTTTCTGTTTTTAATGCTTATTGATGTGGTGATAACATACAAAGTTAAAGGATGGCTTAGGAACTAGACTTCAGAGAATACTAAGTGGTCCCATCAAATCTGTCCAATACGTAGAGTATCTTGACAACCCTGCTTGCATTTCCTGAGGCCTCCCCAAACCAGAGACAGCCAGGTGAGACCCTATCTCCCAATACCTTAACTACCATCAAACCCTATGGCACATCCCGCAGTGGTGAAAAGCACCCTGGCAATGAACTCCATGTTGTTGCCCACAACAGTACCTATATTCCTAGAGGCCTGCCTGCACTAGAGATAACCAGATGGCTAAAGGCCAATATAAGAATACAGTCAACAAGAGTCAGGTCAATATGGCACCACCACAGTCCACCTATCCTACTATCAAGCCTTGGATATGCTAACACACCCAAAGCACCAAAAAAAAAAAATCATGAAGATGGTAGAGGCCTTTAAAAAGAAAACAAATAAATGCCTCAAAAAATACTGGGAAATATTTTTCTATCATCAGCTGGAACTGAAGCTGCTCTCTTTGTTCCTTTTCAAAGCTTTGCAGTCTTGGAAGACAATGTCCACAGCAGTACGTATGCTTCTTTGGTTTCCAAATATCTCACTAGCTTTCTAGATGAATTATTCACATTTATTTGTACATCATCTTGCTTCTAGAAATATAAAAAGGTCTAAAAAGTCTTACAAAGGTGCATGACGATACTTGCTGTTAAGACTGATGATACCCAGTTAGATTTCCTTAACCCATGTGGTAAAGTAAAAAAACTAATACCTGCAAGTTTGATCTGATCTCTACCTAAGTTTCCTACCTGGCCCTCTTTCCTTTCTCTATCATCTCTCTCACAAATGCAAATTAATTGATTGATCAATTAACTAATTAATAACATTGCAATCGCCTTGTAACTGCTTTGATTTACTTATTCTCAGTTATGATCTCCTGGTCCTGGGAAGAACAACTTATCCTGAATTTGACACTTATTAATCCCATGCATGAGTTTACAGATGTAAAACAAATGTAGCCACAATTTAAATATTCCTATAAATTGCATTCTTAGCTATGTCATTGGCAGTATTGACTTACTATCTGCATAAAGCTTAGATTCATTTTTACTATGATAAAGGACTATATGGGAATATTATGTCATAACCTAAACATCTTTCCTAGAACTTAAATATATCCTCCATTTATGCTTGGTCATTGTCACACACAATCTCACTGTGAAATTATTTTTCAACCCTACCCTACAAAAGTATGAGGGCTGAATTCATGACTAATGTAATGACCCAGAGCACCACTGGCAGATGTCTCTAATTTCCAAATTTAGTACAGTTCACTTGTCTGTTTAAAATACTTTTATATTTCATTGATTTTGGCCTTTTTTATTTACTTGTTTTTATTGCATGTTGACTGCTTTTTATAGTGGTCTAAAACCAGTTTTTATATGCATCTGAGAGAATACATAACTCAAAAATAAAAAGCAAAGGGTGTATAAACTATCATAGGTATATTGATAATATGGCACTAAAAATAAATTACCTGTGTCTTTCACATTTCAGCTTTCATACACCATTTTAGTCTGTGTATGAAGTAAAGGATAATTTTGTTATTGTCTGATTGAAGATACTTGAATGTTTCCATCTGGTTTTTCACAATTTTATGTTGAAAATGTTATGACTGTATGTTTGTACTTATAAACATATCAGTTTACCATATTGATGCTTTATAATTTATTTTAACCCTACTACAATTGACATGTAAGACTTTCAAGATTTTAGAATGTGCTAAAGATTTTAGAATAAATATCTTTTGGAAAATCTAGTCATCCGTACATTTTATGATGATAATGTCCATTTACATTTATTGTTATATTAATACTGGATATATTCTCATGTAATATTACTTATAATAGGCACAATTGAAATAATGAAACTAAAGAGAAAACATAGAATCGTTTTCAGTGAATAGTAAAAACAAATAAGAAAGATATTATAATATTATAGGAAAAGAATCCTAAAAGGAAACACACGTGTGTGTGTGTGTGTGTGTGTGTGTGTGTGTGTGTGTGTGTGCAATCAAAGCATTGGTACAGTATTAGACTATCAGAAGAGTCTAGAATCCCAAAATTCCAACCATGACAAATATAAGGTAAACCTTAGGGTTAAAGAATGCAGAAAATTCTGGAACTCAGACCCAGATGCCCTTCAACAGAGGAATGGATTCAAAAAATGTGGCACATCTATACAATGGAGTACTAATCAGCTATCAAAAACAATGACTTCATGAAATTCATAGGCAAATGGAAAGAACTAGAAAAATATCATCCTGAGCGAGGCTACTCAATCACAGAAAAACACACTTGGTATGCACTCATTGATAAATGGATATTAGCCAAAAAGCTCGAATTACCCAAGATGCAATTCACAGACCACAGGAAGCTCAAGAAGAAGGATGACCAAAATGCAGATGCTCCCACTCCTTCTTAAAAGGGGAAAAAATAACCATAGGAGAGGATATGGAAGCAAAGTTTAGAGCAGCAACTCAAGGAATGGCCATTCAGAGCCTGCCCTAATGTGGCCCATATATATATATATATATATATATCTCCACCAAAACTAGATAAGATTGCTGAAGCTAGAAAATGCATGCTGAAAGGGACCAGATATAGATCTCTCCTGAGAGACATCCAGAGCATGTCCAATACAGAGGACAATGCTAGCAACAAACAACCGAACTCAGAACAGGACCTCCTTGGGGGGAATTAGAGGAAGGATTGAAAGAGTTGAAGGAGCTTGCAACCCCATAAAAACAACATCAACTAACCAGAGCTTTCAGGGACAAACCACTACCGAAAGACTACACATGGACTGACCCAGGGCTCCAAATGCATATGTAGCAGAGAATAGCCTTGTTGGGGCACCAGGGGAAGGGGAAGCCCTTGATCCTGCCAAGGCTGGACCCCAAGTGCAAGGGAATATGGTGGGGCAATAAGGGGGATTTTTAGGGGAAATACCCATATGGGGGAGGGATTGGGGATGGGGGCTTATGGACAGGAAACCCAGAAAGGGAATAAGAATTGAAATGTAAGTAAAGAAATATATCTAATAAAATATTTTTAAAAAAAGAGACTAGGTATTGTTCTCAGCCCCACGGTCATGAAGCAGTGTGGGGTATCTCTTTTATCTAGCCTCAAACTGATCTTAGCTGGGATTCCCTTTGTGAAGCAGAAAATCACTGGTTATCAAGACTTCCATCACATAGGAATATGCAGGTTGCTCAGCTTGGCCTCAAGTGTTTCAGCAATTTTCATCCTCTTCCAGGAAGCCTAGGTCTGAAAAGATTACCTTTTTTTCAGAACAATGACAAAAATAGAAAACAAAACAAAACATGAAAAACCCATCTATCATTCATGATATGATTGCTGACAGACATAAGTCACACACTTGAGTTGGCTGAGAAGCAGAGTTAGAGATGACTTCTCTCCATTAGGGATAGCTGTGTAATTGAGTATAAATATCATAATCATGTGAAAAACTAGGGCCAATATGCAATCTTTACAGCTTAGCACACTAGCCCTTTTTTGTGAAAAATAATAAAATGATGCTCGTGAATGGCTAGTTTGAGAACATCTGAACGAATAGTTCAAGGACATCTGAAATCCCAATGCAATTCACATGTTCTAATCCTATCGATACATAAATTATAAATGGGTATGTGTGCCTTTTAGCAAATGAACTTTATCTTAATAAAAACAATCTTGTAAGCAGAAGCACAGTGATCCATTTAGAATGGCAGTGTCTGAATTAGAATAGATATATTCATTTATATATCACATGAAAATATTAGAATTATATATTCTATACCATTAATTTATATATACATATATGTATATATGTATGTATGTACATAAAGTTTTATATAAAGCATTTGCAAAAGAAGACAATTGTGTATGTTCTCAAAGGTAAGACCAACAGTTTAACTGCATCATACTTTGATTGTGTTCATAAGCTTACCCAGAGAGGACAGAGAGAAGTAAGTGGGAATGGTTGGGTGATGTTCTTCCTTTCAGTGGACTGTGAAACTGCCCAATTAGTGGAATTTACACTACATAATTCTGATTAAAATAACTCAGTTCAAGTGGAAAAATGTTCTTTACAAACTAAAATTAAGACATCATAACAGAAAACATTAATTAATTACATTTGACAAATAGAAGGTACAAACACATGCCAGGTTTATGCCTCCATAAGACACCTAAAATGATAATTTGTCCCTAAAATTTATAAGTGTGCATTGCTAATATTTATCAATGATACTATTCAAAGTATGGGTCTCCACATATTGTGTTTAAAGCTAAGTTTCCTTTTGAACATTAGTTAACAACAAAACAAAGCCACTGCAAACAGCGAGTCATTTTAAAATCTAAGCATCTGGAATGCGAAGACAAACACCTAAAATTGTTGGATAAGTGTTACAAATGTGCATCACAACTCAGGAGCCATCACATTCAACAGAAACACAGTTAGGAAGAGAGAAAAAGGCATACACATGTTTAGCGCTCTAACAACTGAAATAGGAGAGAGAGTAACAACACAGAGATGAAGGTCCACTCAGCCAAGGTATAGGGGGAAATATTTATAGGAAACTTAATTATTTTGTAGATGGAATAATAGATAGATAAAGTCACTTTCTTGTTTCTATGCTTTCTACAGAGAAAAACCAAAATAAAAACTATGCAGTAGACGCCCAATAATTTTACAAACACTAAAATTCTCCATTTACTCATCAAATTTCTTTAGTGTTATTTCCACAATTGGTCCTGCAAACAAGGAAATCATTTTCTTCAGCACAGCATGTTATATAAACACAATTTCAAGGACACATTAAACTTAGAGAAGACAGTATATTCTGGAGTACATAACTACATTAATTATAAGTCAATGCTCATAGCCAATTTCTGAAGACTATATCTAGTCACTAAAAACAAGCAAATTTCAGGACTAATTGTGGAATGATTTCTCATTTACTTGGAATTACTAAGTGTATTTAAAGGGAGTAAATTTATTTCAATATTCCCCTTTTTTGATATTAAAGTCTATCTCCTATGGAGTGAAACCCAATCAGTATTGTCTCTCCCATAATGAAGAAAATGTGGCTTATGAGGAAGGTATATAATAACTAAAACATAACCCTTGAAATATATAGGAATATTTAAGCTCAGAGTCATACATTTGTATTTAAAAAAACTCAGTCAACAGACTTGACAATATATTAATATTAACAATCATTCCAAGGGGTAGGGCAGTTAGACTCATCAGAATGCCAATAAAACCAGTTAGTATAAAAGTGAAAAGATCTAAAGGAGCCAAAACCATCCAATGGAAAAAAGATAGCATTTTCAGCAAATGGTGCTGGTTCAACTGGAGGTCAACATGTAGAAGAATGCAGATCGATCCATGCTTATCACCCTGTACAAAGCTTAAGTCCAAGTGGATCAAGGACCTCCACATCAAACCAGACACACTCAAACTAATAGAAGAAAAACTAGGGAAGCATCTGGAACACATGGGCACTGGAAAAAATTTCCTAAACAAAACACCAATGGCTTATGCTCTAAGATCAAGAATCGACAAATGGGATCTCATAAAACTGCAAATCTCCTGTAAGGCAAAGGACACTGTGGTTAGGACAAAACGGCAACCAACAGATTGGGAAAAGATCTTTACCAATCCTACAACTGATAGAGGGCTTATAGCCAAAATATACAAAGAACTCAAGAAGTTAGACTACAGGGAGAAAAATAACCCTATTAAAAATGGGGTTCAGAGCTAAACAAAGAATTCACAGCTGAGGAATATTGAATGGCTGAGAAGCACCTAAAGAAATGTTCAACATCATAAGGGAAATACAAATCAAAACAACCCTGAGATTTCACCTCACACCAGTGAGAATGGCTAAGATCAAAAACTCAGGTGACAGCAGATGCTGGCGAGGATGTGGAGAAAGAGGAACACTCCTCCATTGTTGGTGGGATTGCAGACTGGTACAACCATTCTGGAAATCAGTCTGGAGGTTCCTCAGAAAAATTGGACATTGAACGCCTGAGGATCCAGCTATACCTCTCTTGGGCATATACCCAAAAGATGCCCCAACATATAAAAAGACACGTGCTCCACTATGTTCAAGCAGCCTTATTTATAATAGCCAGAAGCTGGAAAGAACCCAGATGCCCTTCAACAGAGGAATGCAGAAAATGTGGTACATCTACACAATGGAATATTACTCAGCTATCAAAACCAATGACTTTATGAAATTCGTAGGCAAATGGTTGGAACTGGAAAATATTATCCTGAGTGAGGTAACCCAATCACAGAAAAACACACATGGTATGCACTCATAGATAAGTGGCTATTAGCCCAAATGCTTGAATTACCCTAGATGCACAGAACACATGAAATTCAAGAAGGATGATCAAAATGTGAATGCTTCACTCCTTCTTTAAAGGGGGAACAAGAATACCCTTGGCAGGGAATAGAGAGGCAAAGATTAAAACAGACACAGAAGGAACACCCATTCAGAGCCTGCACCACATGTGGCCCATACACATACAGCCATCCAATTAGACAAGATGGATGAAGCAAAGAAGTGCAGGCAGACAGGAGATGGATGTAGATCTCTCCTGAGAGACACAGCCAGAATACAGCGAATACATAGGCGAATGCCAGCAGCAAACCACCGAACTGAGAATAGGACCCCCGTTGAAGGAATCAGAGAAAGAACTGGAAGAGCTTGAAGGGGCTCGAGACCCCTTATGAACAACAATGCCAAGCAACCAGAGCTTCCAGGGACTAAGCCACTACCTAAAGACTATACATGGACTGACCCTGGACTCTGACCTCATAGGTAGCAATGAATATCCTAGTAAGAGCACCAGTGGAAGGGGAAGCCCTGGGTCCTGCTAAGACTGAACCCCCAGTGAACTAGATTGTTGGGGGAGGGCAGCAATGGGGGAGGATGGGAGGGAACACCCAAGGAAGGGGATGGGGAAGCGGATGTTTGCCGGAAACCAGGAAAGGGAATAACACTCGAAATGTAAATAAGAAATACTCGAGTTAATAAAAAAAAGTGTAAAGATCTGCGCATAAACATGCTCAGTTAAACACAAGTTCCAGAAGAGCACAGCTGTTCCAACAACTGTGGAGGGGAAATACTTGTGTTTTCCCTTTGCAGTTAATGGTAGGACGTTTGAATCATTAACGAGAGAGAGAGATTCAGTAGTGTTAGATCCTTACACTACATTATTAAAGCATACCTAATGAAAGTATCAAAATCACTCATTTGCAGAGATCCAAATCATTCTGAAATTTTTCATTCTATCTAAAATTCATAATTACTGTGTTAAATATTCAGATTATCCCTAACCCTTAATGGAACATGTTTCAGTAGCAATATTCAAATATTCAGAATTCTAAATTTCAATTCAAACCTGGTGCTTCCAAATTTTATAGAGTTGTCATTCTATCATATATACCAACCAAACTTTGAGGCAGGATGAAGCGCCCACCCTGACCAGCAAGGAAGACGCAACACCGTCGGACTCTTCTTGGCAGCCTTTATTGTAGGAACACCTAATTGTTAATACGGGGACCCCGAGGAATAAAGGCACTTGTCTTATATATAAAACAGACTGTGGCTGTAAATTTGTCCACTGGGGATTCGTGGAGTATGAAATAACCTATTTAGCATGAATATCACCCTGGCCTTGTAGGTGCTGGAGGTATGCCAACACATGTGCTGTGGGTGTTTACCACAAACGACCACCGGATGTCGGCGCCATCTTTAGCCGCTCCCTACAGCAGGAAACCACAGTTAAATACTCTTACATCATAAACCAGAAAAGGGCCAGTAAGTTACAGGAATGGTTATTGTGAATTGAGTTTTATCATCTCTGAATATAAAATCTTTAACAGTTTGGTTCTTTCCATTGTGGGGGAAACTGAGAATATGGGTGCACAAGAGTCAGAGGGTCCTTTTCTTCTACCATAAAAAGAAGTAAACTCATAAGAGATGAGTGATTTGAACAATAAAACATATGAAAGTGCAAAATTCTAGGGAAAAAAACAGTGGAACACAACTATGGGAGTGTGTTCTTCTCTATCAAATAATTTACTCTCAAATATTTAATGCACCAAATATCTAAGTAAAAACCATATTTAAATATGGTTTAGTATAGTTAGTAAATATGGTTTTGTATCTAATGCATAGATTGGAAGAAACATTAACTCAGCAACAGAACAACACAATTTAAATAAATGCCTAAAAATCCTAAATGCTGAGTTTTTTTTAATTAAACATTAAAAATAGCTTACAAGTACATAAAAGGTCATTCAATATAATGAATCACTAAGAAAATGAACACCACAAAGACATATGAATAAGATAGGTTATTAAAAAAGATGATAGGTCAGTGGTGGCTTAGCTATGAAGAAAAGGAACCCTATCTTGCACAGTAAGGGTGAAGGTTAAAATTAGAACTGCCATTATGGTAAATAGAATAGAGTTCTCCACAAAAGATAATTATAAGTATCGTCATAGTACATCATGAAAATGTATCTTCTTTGCACCCACAAAAGAAACTCAATTACTAACTGAAAAGTTATAATGGTGGTATATAATATGAAATGTATGCTAAGAACAGGCTCTTAAATTAGGTAGATGAGAGAAATTACTAGAAAACAGATTATTCAGTCTGGTTTTATTTCAGGTGAATTTTGGAAAATATGATAACAGAATCAGCCTGCTAAAGCTCTTAAAAAAAGATAAAGTGTAATATACAGAAATACTGGGGAAAAGTTCGACAACAGGGACATCAACTGGCACAGATCACCTTTAAAGTAGAAGGTCAAAAAGCCAAAGCAACAGCAAATTCTGACAAAGCAAAGGACCAAGGTTAGAGGCTGTGTAGAACACCTCAGCAGAATCCTACCAGAGAACCACCTTGAGTGGTTGACAATTATTTTACAATTAACAGCAATCAGAGGAGAAGTTCCATCTGTACCCAACATTTATATAAAAGATATCTGTAATACAAAGAGCATCGATTAATCACTAGTAGAATCAGACAAATAAGAATACATTCTCCCCTTTTTCTAAGCTTCCTTCTCTTTGCCTCCATTCTGTATCGTTCCATAAGAGGAGAAGAAACATAGGTGGCAAGCCATTCCTCACGGTACACCCCCCCCATATGTGGGAAGGAGAGGAATTAGATAGTGCACACAACATTTTGATGTGTACACACATTAGCCTGACATCCCTTAAGCTGTGGGATGGAGTAAGATGCTGTCACAGAGCAGGAATGTTCTGAAAAAATAGAGCATTCCTGAATTTGGTCATTTGAGTTTCTAAAATGCTTTGAAACACTATGGCAGACTCCCATGTTGTGTCTTCCTACCTTCTTCTATCTTGTTCAACCAATCCCCTCCTCACACACTTGCATGCACACACATTGCACTTCAGTAGGATTGACATACATGCAACCTTTTGGAGTATCATGTCATGGCTCCCCATGTAATTCACTGGTAAGTGTCACCTTCACTCTTTATCAGCTCTCTATATTTGACCATCTCCTACACCACACTGAAAGCACAGTTAATAACTTCCTTTTCATGACTAGGTTAACAATATCTAACAACCTGCCTGGATGACTGGATGTCAAGAGTAATTGCTCCCTGGATGAAGTTGAATGGATGGATGAGTGAATGAATGAATGAGTGGGTGAATGAATGAGTGGATGAATGAATGAGGGAAATCACAGGAAGTAAAACATACTGTAAGTATTCTGAGTAGTGAGGTTCTGAGCAGAGACAATGGTATAAACAGAAGCAGATGTGAAAAGATAATGCAGGTGTTAATGCAGATGTTCTTCTTATGCACAGAAGCCTTAACCCTTGATCCCTCAAGAAGTTCATGGTAGGCACATGTGTATTTTTATATTGTTTTATGTGACTCTAAATGAGTCAGATTACACAGATGAATATGAACACATGACAAGTAAGCTTGTTGTCTGGAATCTGGAATCTGGTATTGTTGTAAAGTTCTATTTGGAATATTTATGTATCTTTGGGACCTCATTTAGCTCCAGCAGCCCTCCTGGGCAGACTGTGATGACGTTCCCAGGCCATCTTCCCTGTGCATGGCTCTAGTAGCAGTGAACTTCACATTTCACTAAATGGAGAGTGCATCTACAATTTGTGATATAGAGGTCTGTTCTTCAGCTTGACAGTCTCCTGCTAAACTTTTTCCCTGGAAATCTTGAGAATTCTAGATCCTTTGTCCATATTCCCTCCACTAACATGTCTACCCCTAAAAACTTAAGTAAAACCATTATCATACTATTATGCATTGAGTAATCTGAAGACACACCCTGGTTATATGTAGATACCTCTGGTCTCAAGTCCATCATGGACGCAGCATCTTTTAAATCTGTCGAAATATATGGACACAACTACGCCTTTTCACAGCCCAAACTGCGGTAAACAAGACAATGATCTATATGACAGACATAAACACACACACACACACACACACACACACACACACACACACACACACACAGAGAGAGAGAGAGAGAGAGAGAGAGAGAGAGAGAGAGAGAGGAGAGAGAGAGACAGACAGACAGACAACCGAAAAACAGAAAGACAGAGACAGAGACAGACAGAGAAACAGAGACACAGAGACACAGAGGCAGAGAGACAGAGTGTCAGAGAGGCAGAGACAGAGACAGAGACACACACACATTTTAAGAAAACTACAAAGTGAATTACAAGAAAAAGAAAAATTACTATTTTGAAGATTCCCCCCAAAAGGCACTAGAGAAAGTTAAGTTTGATATTAGCCTTGACTACATTAAAAAAAAATCCAGTTGGCAAAGCAGTAGATCAGTATAACAAGTATGGAGAAAAAAATGTGTCCAAGGGCAGCAAGCTGTTAGCAATGATGGCATGTTCAGAGAACAGTGAGAAGTTCAACGCAATCTTTAAAAATAAAGCCTCGCTGAGAGTTAGTGCCGTATAACTGCTGCCCTCTGTGCAGGCTCCTTCTCAGCCACGCTGCTTAAAAAATGTTGCCTCCATTCTTTCTCTACTTCCTCACTTCCCACATGCCTCCGCCCACTGCAATCTGGCCGCTTTCGCCACCACCAGCAAACACCTCCTTGTTCTTAATCTAATGACATATTTAAGCATTTTTTTCTCAGCTTTGCCACAGAAAAGGGGGTAGTTTTCATCTCACCACTTCAGCAATATTCTTTAAGATGCATCTTCCTCTTCTTGTTACTACTGTAGAGATCCCACCACAGGACCTGAGACCATCTCATGCCCACCAGTCTATCTGTAGGATATGTCTTAGAGAAAGTATGGGTGTTTGTGGCAATGAGTAAATTTAATTCTTCTTCATTTATATATGCAATTTCTGGATTGCTTGCTTAAAATCAAAGGTTCCTCCAGACTTGCAATCTAGGAATCAAGCATTCGGTCTCTGGACTTTTCATTCACTAATTTATGTTTAGAAAGAAAGCATTTATTTTGATTCACAGTCTCAGGGTAGAGCCCATCACAGTGAAAGAGCCTTGCAGTCAGAGCAGAAAGCAGCTGATGGTGCTGCACCCGCAGTCGGGAGGTACAGGGTGATGGGGACCAGTGTTAAACTTCTTTTTCAGTCATGTCTGGATTCTGATTTTATTTGAAATATGTACATTCTGTAATTTATGCGTATGTGTCTCTTTGTTGCTGTGTTCCGTGTGTCTGCCACCCATGTATCAATTTGTAAAGAGGCCAGAAAATGGTGTCAGAGCCTCTGAAACTGGGGTGTTCTGGCAGTTATGAACCTTCAAAGGGAGTGCTGGGAACCAAATCCGGGTCCTCTGGAAGAGCAGTAAGCACTCTTAACTGACGACCCATGTCTCCAGTCCTACAAGTTTTAGATTAAAATGGACTCGAATTCAAGTAGCCCATTTCCTATAATTGAATAGGAAGTAACTTACCCAACAGAATGGGGAGCATGGGAAATGTCATTCAGTCCAAAGGAAACCAGGACATCGAATATGGATGTTCTAAATTTACAAAACCCTTCCCGCCCCCTGAAAAGTAATGGGTGGACTCATTCTAAACTCATCTTCACTTACTCTTTTTTTCTGGATTTGTTACCTTCCCCCCAGACATTCATTCTG
This sequence comes from Rattus rattus, assembly GCF_011064425.1. Lineage (NCBI taxonomy): Eukaryota > Metazoa > Chordata > Mammalia > Rodentia > Muridae > Rattus > Rattus rattus. Next base: position 27,939,469 of record NC_046164.1, read on the forward strand.
CATTTTTTCTTCAGCTTCTACATCCAGTAGGTCAAGAAGTCATCACTTGCATACATAGCGAAGTTTAATTAACTGCCTTATTTCTCGTCTTCTACCACCATCTTATCCTGTCCCACCTCAGCTGACAGTCATGTCTTGGCTAAGACGGTCTCTTTCTAGCTTATTTTTGCTTCTCCCCACATCTGACATCTATTACAGGTTTCTGAGGACCACACGGACTCTAAGGTACAAGTCTACCAATGAATGTATCATACTCTCAACCTAGTGCACATCAATTTTGAGAGGCACCAGGGAAACGCCTAATTTACTAGAAACTCCAGACTATCCCAATAATATATTTGTGATTGTTTTAGTTTGAGAAGCATTTTTACATGTTTTCATGGGGCTGGAAAATATCTGATGTATGAAAGTGCTCTTCAAGCCTAAACTTCTCATATCAAAGCATCAATAATAAGCTTGAAACTAACTTTTTTTTTACTTTTTCATTTTACACCCCACTCACTGCCCATGTCCCTGTCAGCCCCTCCCTCAATATTTCCCCATTCCCTTCTCCTCTGAGAGAGTGGCTCCCCCTAGGTATCTCCCCACACTGACACTTCAAGTCTCTGCAAGGCTAGATGCCTTTTCCCCACCGAGGCCAGACAAGGCAGCCCAGCTAGAAGAACATATCCCACACCCACATGCAAACCAAGCTGCACATCTCCTATAATTGTGCAGGGAAGTCTTGGTCCAGTTCTTTGGATGGTGGTTCAGTCTCTGGGAGTCCCAAGGGTCCATGTTAGTTGATTCTGTTGGTCTTCCTGAGGAGTTCCTCTCCTCGGAGGGGCTGCAAACTAACTAAAATGCCAGTTTTAAAGTTGGCAAAGATGCTAACTTCAATTCTGATACACACCGCATCCCAAGTTCCCTGGACCAATTATACCTGCAAATGTCGATGTGAAGAAAGATAACAAGGAAGCCCAGAATGAGGTTTCCACTAGCCACTCGTATCTCACGGCTTTCTGTACTTCTGTACTACACAATACTTCATTGGCTTCTTGGAATTTCTACTTTGTATGCGTATTTACAGAGAGGAATAAACATATGACCCAAGCAGACCAATGTAATTAATACATGAAGTTCACAGTCGCCCAAATGTCTAATTTGTTAATAATATAAAGGATAGCACAGTGTATGAGAACTCACAATCACACTCCAAAATTTCCTTGCTATAGCATTAACACTGAGCTAGGGGCGACCACCTAAGCTGTGGTTCTTTTGTAAGCCTGGGTACAACATTTTGTAGCTACACTGCTCATGTCACGAATGTCACAAAATATACACATGCTGAGAAATGTTCACCAATACAGGAAAAGAAATCAAAACATAAGTTTTGTGGAAAGGACATATTTCTTTATATGGAAATTCATGGAGAGAGGGAGGTCGGGCATAGATACATTTCTTTATATGGAAATTCATGGAGGGAGGTCAGGCGTGGGAGAAATGGCTGTAGTGTGAACGCCTACTGTAAACTTTGTCCATTGTTAACTACCAGTACATCCTAATGCTTAATTACCTTCTTACTCATTAATTTTCAAAGGTTGAAATTAAAGATTTCTAACTTAACTGCAGACACTATAATTAGAATCACTAATTATAATTCAGACCCACAACTTTCTTTGGACAATTACACTGGTTAATGAGTTTTTGATAGCCAAAAGTAAGCATGTGTCTGCATGTTTATGTGCATGTGCACATGTGTATATGTGAGCATGGGTATTTTTTCTTTGGTTCTTAATTCTTTGTGCTATGCTGCTATTTTCTTTCATGTTGGTGTCAGAATGAATCTACATCACTGACCTAAACAGGAGGGCCTAGGAGTTTAGTTAGGCTTTGCTACGGATTATGTACTTCATGGAAAGCACAGCAGTTACACTAGTAAAAAGGAAATTAAATATCTTCATTATTTGACTTATTAACTAAAGGCTTTTATTAGACATGAGCCATTTGCCTCCATATCTTCTTCTAGTTGTAGGTTATAAAATGAATGCACTTTTCCCCCCAATTGCTGCACGTCTGTTTAGATTTCTTCTGTTGTCAGTAAACACAAGTTCAAACTTGTCCTCATTATTTTTCTTACTTTTCACCAAAAGGAGTATCCATCAAGAATAAATTATTTCATCTTGTCATGAAAACTGAGTCATTTCTCATCACAAAGTTGACGAGGACCCTTTTTTATACTTCACTTGTTTCCTGTTTTCTACTTTTATTTTTTGGGGAATTTCATGCATGAGAGTTATATTTATATCACTTCCAATTTCTTTTTACATCACATTAATCTTCTCTAGCAGACTTGGAGTGTAAGCATGTATGTTAATGTGATCTATAACTTGCATATATGTATAGTGTATTTATGTAGAATTATAAACAGATAAGTATATGTATATGTATACAAATATGTATACACAACACTTTTAAAATAAATGTTCACTACTTCCATATTTCTTTCCTGGACCTGGACAAATGTGATATAAAAGCTTCTCAATGACTGAATTAGTACCTCTCCCTCACTTTAAATCATCTTTCCATTCTATGCTACTATGTGTCCCTGGGCTCGGTACTTTGTCTCACCTCCAAGCCTCCCTATGACCGCCTTTCCCTTACTTAGATTGGGAGATGGAATATTTCCTTTTTTTTCAGCTATGCAGTATCTGGTCCAGTCAAATGAGGTATCTGGAGGAATACTCCGATGTCATGTCAAGAGGAGAAAGCTTTACTTCCTGATTCTTTCCTGGTGTTTTCTGGGGCAAAGCTTTTAGGACTACCATGCTGGGACTCTTCAGCACCAGGCAAGGCAGTGTTTGGAAACAAGCATCCCTTCACATGTTCCTTCAGCAGCTGCAGCCTGACTTTCCTGGCTGCTGACTCTCTTCACTGAACTGTGAGCTCAGTCTGGGAGGATTGCATTCTTTTGCCCTCCCTCATCCCCTGCTTCAAGCTGCAGCTGCACGTGCATGCTGTTGTTCTCCTTTACTTTGCTCTAAGTGCTATTGTAGCCATTTAAGTGCACATCAGACGTCTTGGTAGTTAATAATGCTTTAGATGAGATTTTCCTACTCCCAGTGTTCTTGTAGGCCCTGTCTTACTTTTAAAAATTATATTTGAAGTTGAAACAGGATGGCATTGCCTTCCCCTTTCTCTTCTCCCTCCTGATAGCCTTTCTCAGGTACTCCTCCTCCATCAGCTCCCATGAATCCCACCTGTAGTTGCAGCAGCCTCCTTTGGCCCCAGTTATTATTGTTTCATATACACACATATACATACACAAATGTTATTGTGTAGGTGTGAGTGTGTACACAAACAACAGTAACAACAAATCCCTGCTATCTCTGTTTTGTGGTTGCTGTGTATATGGTTTCCAGGCTAACCAATTAGAATTGGCCAATCAGTAGGAGCACTGATCCCTGGGAAAAGTTATTTCTTCTCCCATGAGTCAGTAGATTTTGCCTGTGGTGAGTTTCCATTAAATTTCCCCCTTCTATATGAATATTCTCATTGGTATTTCTATTGTGAGAGTCCACCTCCAGTAGATAAACAGAGTCTCAAATGGAAGGACTGGGTTACCAATCCATTGTCAGAAATTTTTCTGACCCAAAATTGTTCCGGTCTAAAAGAAATACAGAGACATAAAAAAGGAGTAGAGACTGGAGGAAAGGCATTCTGGTGACATCTCATGGTGGGGGAGTGGGGGGAGGGTTGACTGACACTATTACTGATGCTATGATATGCTTACAGATAGGAGCCCAGCATGGTGTCCTCTAAGAGGCTCTACCAGTTACATGACTGAGACAGATATTTACACCCAACTATTGGACTGAAGTGGGGGACACCTGTGGTTGAATCACAGTACGGATTGAAGAAGCTGAGTGGGAGAAGAACCTCATAGGCAGACCAGCAATCTCAACTAATCTGGACCCCTGTGAGCTCTCAGAGACTGATCCACCAACCAGGCAGCATACATCAACTGCTCTGAGGCCCCTGGGACAGGTATTGCAGAAGACTCTCTGATCTGGCCAGTGGGAGATGTGCCTAATCCTGGAGACTCTGAAGACCCCAGGGAAGGGAGATGCCTGGGGGTGGAGGGGAAACAGCCTCTCAGAAGCAAACTGTGGGAGGGAGGACCATGGCTGTTATGTAAATAAATAAAATAATTTTTTAAAATGAAAAAAAGCAAGAAAAAATTAAAATAAATGAACATGATTATGCTTGCGTGCATGAGCATGCACACAAGCATGTGCCCACATGTACAATGCACACACACACGGACACACAAACAAACAAAAGCACACAGACACACAAACACACATACCCCTAAGATGTGTTTGCTCCCCAATACACAAAGAAATCTAAACAATCAAAAACTGATACCTTATTTAAATGGTATCAAGTGTAAGTCCACTCAAATGAATCCAATTTAAAGATAGTTGGAAACATGAGCACATTCTAATATTTACTGTAAATTACAAGAGTTTCCACAAATAAAAATATGTCTTGAGAATACTAAGTACTTTTTTCAACAAAAATACTGAAGTATTTCAAGTGAAATTTAGACTTATTAAAAATTAGTTCAGTTCTTCATGGCTATGTCCTTACAGTAAATTTCTGACACTTTAAAATGCCTTTGAATGGTCAAAATGCATAGAAATAGAAAGTTAATATAATTTATCACTACTAGAAGGAAAACAATTGCATAGAGTTTTCCAGAAATAATATGTGTTGTCCATTCTTGCTCATTTTTCTCCCTCCTCCTCTCTCCCTCACACTCCTCTCTTGTTTACTTCAGAAACAAACCTCAACTTCGGAAATGCTGATACTGTAGGTGTATGCGTCCACAGTATTTTGTTCTAAATCTCAAAACATGAAACAGAGGATGCTACTAGAAATTGATTATAAATAAATATGTTCTCCATTCATGAGATTATTAGGTGAAAATATTCCCTTTACAAATCAAAACTCTTGCTACAATAACTTACTTCTTATATTCTTAATACAATTAACAAAAGAGTTACATAATTCCTGGTATCTAATCATTTGATAATATTTCTCTATTTTAGCTAGTAGTTAGACATAAATGTAACCATTGAAACTACATAATGTGTACGTTATGCCTCAAGTTTTTCAAAATAATGCTTCATAAAATTTTGCCATTCCCTGTGTCTTTACATATAATCTAGTTATTTGTGGAAACATCTAGAATCTTTGAGCATTTACTAAGACTAGTCTTACTAAAACTAAAAAAAAAAAGTTTTCAACCAGGCTATAAGACTTGGTGTATGTGCTATTATAAGAATGGGCTTGACATCACTTCAAGGTCCTGTCCACTTGCATTGATCTATTGTGCAGACAGACTAATATTTCAGGTTGACCATTGAAGGTAGCACAGTAGTTAATGACTCCCTAGCTCTGGTGTAAATTCCTAAAAGTGAAGGAAAATAAAATCAAACAGTGAAAATAAAAGCTGGTGATTCACAGAGAGGGGTAGATTGCATATGTAACAACATGTTTTCCTGTTGTTGTTGTTGTTGTAAATCAACTACCCATAAAACTCATCAGTCATTTAGAAGTCAGGCAAATAAGTGCCTTAATTCTAGGGAATCATGGCTAACAATGTAATTGTCCTTCTTATATTTTAATTGTATGCCACTTTGCAACTAAGTAGGTAAGATTAGAATATATATCATATATATATATATATAATAATATATATATATATATATATATATATATATATATATATATATATATATAGAGAGAGAGAGAGAGAGAGAGAGAGAGAGGGAGAGGATAGAAAAAAGAGAGCTTATTTAAACATTCTGGAGCTGTGTTCCACAAACCGGAAACACATCCTCAATTTTCTGCTAATGTGGCTAGAAATGTTTTACATGTAGAATTCTATGACAATAAAAATATGTACTGACTGTAAATTCCCATCATTTACCAAATAAGTTAAAAAAATGTATTTAACATTCAGAAAAGGTAAACTCACCATATCTGTATCTGAGACAGGGCCGAAACTGGTCACATAGATGTTGGTGAAGACTTCAGTAATACTGTCTAACAGGAAGAAAAGAAAGTGGACATAGATTATACATAGTGAAATCCGTATAGAAAAGGAGTTGAGTACACAGTATGATACAGAGGTGAGTGATAAAGCAGTATCAAGATACACTTGATACTGTGTGAAGATAATCTTCACAACCAACAGAACTTATGTCTAGAAGTACTTTGACCTTCCTCTTTAGAAGGATGCTTGATCAAAATTCCTTTTTAAATATTGCGTTGCTAATTATAAATAACTTCTTTAAACCATCTTGAGTAAATAAGTCAAAGTTTTGTCATAAATGTTGACAATAGACCGAAGTTATTCTGTGATATTATAAATTTGATGATTAAACTAACATTTCAGATGTCATTTTACGATGACTGAGATTAATTGTTTGTACTCCAGACTAATTATTTTGCCTAAAAATCAATGTCTTTCTGTAAAATAAAATATAAACAAGTTGTCTATCATTATAAATAAATGTGCCTCATATTTATATATAACCTTATCACTTAATAATATGAATATTAAAATAACTTAATTAATCCATTTGGATTATTTTTCGAAATGGCTCTATAAATGTCTTTATAGCATTCTGAAATGCTAATGTTCAAGTGAATTAGATCCTAAAATTATATAAATATGAACTATAAAACAATTAACAAAATTTAACAATTAACTTGATAATTTAGACACTCAAACTCAACTTAAAACAATAAAGGCATCATTTGTAAAGATTGTACTTCCACATGGACAATATAATAACATCTTTCCTATCCAATAATGGGCATTAATTTACAAAGGGGTAATCTATGCATACAATCTTGAAACAAGAAGGTAAGTTTTAAGTAAAAGAATTTTTAGGACACAGATTTCAGAAACAATTACAAATTTTACTGCACTAGCTGTTCTTCAAAGAAATTGGTATAGAATAATTTTTATGTCAAAGCTATAGATTCTCTGTTACATCCCTGTGGTATATACAGTATTTCACATAAACTATGAAAAGATGTCAAAGACCCACACCAAGTATAGACAGAGTCCAGTTTTAAAACCCAAATCCTATGATTTCTGAGACTTCTGCTAAGCCAAGGAACTGTACCACAATGGACAATAGATGAGGATATAGCAAATTTAGATTCCTATTATCAATGTATTTCTACTTGCTCTATAGTCTATATGAAAATATGTTGAAAGTATATTGATTAACAAATTTATTCCCCATTATACAATCTCACTGCTTAAACTATATTTAATTCTATTGTATTGTACCTCAGCACATAAATTATTCAATGCCATTGTTTTCCTGCCAATACTTGTCAAAGACACACATAGGTTTCTGGGAATGCAACCTGTGCAGAAATACTAGATCCCATACTTAGAAATGTCCTGTGCTTGATATTTTTCATGCTCTATTAAAACCTGGAATTATTTTCTAACAAAAGTCAAGAATTTCCACTTTGATACAACTATGTGTTATCATGAAGAAAGTCTAAAATTAAACTCAAGATTTGCATTTTATAAGACATCAAACATGCCACTATATTTATTGAAGATATAAATAACGTAAAATTCAGATATCATAAACATCTAATTAAAATGCTCCAGGGAAGAGAAATCCTAGTATTAAGGAGCTTTTGCTCTACCTAGGAAAGATTGTTCCCCTTAGTCTGAGAAGTAAAATTGGGGAAGAGAAACAATAAAATTGTGCAATGCAAAAGATTTGAATAATGTTTTGTCCTATTGACAATGTCCTTTGCCTTATAGAAACTTTGCAATTTTATGAGTTCCCACTTGTATATTGCTGATCTTAGAGCATAATCCATTGGTGTTCTGTTCAGGAAATTTAGCCCTATTCGAGGTTCTTCCCTTTTCTATTAGTTTCAGTGTATCTGGTTTTATGTGGAGGACCTTGGTTCACTTGGACTTAAGCTTTGTCCAAAGAAATAAGAACAGAACAATTTGCATTATTCTGCATGCTTCCTGCCAGTTGATCCAACACATTTTATTGAAAATGTTATCTTTTTTCCACTGGATGGTTTTAGCTCCTTTGTGAAAGATCAAGTGACCATAGGTATATGGGCTCACTTCTTGGTCTTCAGTTCTATTCCATTGATCTACCTGCCTGTCTCTGTACCAAAACCATACAGATTTTATCACTACTGCTCTGTAATACAGTTTGAGGTCAGGGATGGTGATTCCCCCAGAAGTTCTTTTATTGTTGAGAATAAATTTTCACTACCCTGGGATTTTTGTTATTCCAAATGAATTTGCAAATTGCTCTTATTAACTCTATGAAGAATTGAGTTGGAATTTTGGTGGAGATTGCATTGAAATCTCTACATTTTTTCAATGAGATGGCAATTTTTATTGTATTAATCCTGCCAATACATGAGCTTGGGAGATCTTTTCATCTTCTAAGATCTTCTATTTCTTGCTGAAATTCTTGTCATACAGACCTTCACTTGCTTGGTAAGAGCCACACCAAGGTATTTTATACTATTTGTGACTATTGTGAAGGGTGTGATTTCCCTAATTTCTTTCTCAGCCTGTTTATCCTCTGAGTAGAGGAAGGCTAATGATTTGTTTAAGTTAATTTTCTATCCAGCCACTTTGATGAAGTTATTTATTAGATAGAGGAATTGTCCGGTGGAATTGTTTACATCACTTAAGTATACTATCATATCATCTGCAAATAGTGATATTTTTACTTCTTCCTTACCAATTTGTATCCCCTTGACCTCTAATTGCTCGGGCTAGGAATTTAAATACTATATTGAATAGGTAGGGAGAGAGTGGGCATTCTTGTCTAGTCCCTGATTTTACTGGGATTGCTTCAAGTTTCTCTCCATTTTGTTTGATGTTGGCTACTGGTTTGCTGTATATTGCTTTTACTATATTTAGTTATGGGCCTTGAATTCTTGATTTTTCCAAGATTTTTATCATGATGGGGTGTTGAATTTTGTCAAATGATTCCTCAGCATCTACTGAGGTGAACCTCTTTTTTTTTTCTTGGAGTTTGTTTATAGTGGATTATATTGATGGATTTCTGTATATTGAACCATCCCTCTATCCCTGGGATGAAGCCTACTAGATCATGATAGATGATCATATTGATATGTTCTTGGATTCGATTTGTGAGAATTTTATTGAGTATTTTTGCATTGATAGTCATAAAGGAAAACAAATGTATTATGAAAATCCTGGGACAAATTCATGTGAGTAACAACTGCAATATGTAAAAATATTTCCAACCTAGGTTTGGAAATCATGGATGTCTTCAGCAAAATTGCTAGCATTCAAACTAAGTTCTAAAGTTACTAGAGATAGTGACCCATTTTCTGAAACCTTTGGGTCACATGCATTTATCCAGACTTCAGAATAGAGGAGTTACAGAAAGGACTGAAGGAGCAGAAGGCATTTGCAATCTCATCCTAAGAACACTTTCAACCAACCATACCTCCAAGGGCTTCCAGGAACTAAACCAACAACCAAAAAGTACACATGTAGGGACCCATGACTCCAGCCGCACACGTAGCAGTTGATGGCCTTGTCACACGTCAATGGAAGGAGAGGCCCTTAATCCTGTGAAGTTTCAATTCCCCAGTGTAGGGAATGCCAGGGGGAAGAGGCAGGAATGGGTGGGTGGGTGGGGAAGCATCCTCATAGAAGCAGGGTTAGGGAGGATGAGATGGGGGTTTTCAGGAGGAGAAACCTTGAAAGGGGCTAACATTTGAAATGTAAATAAATAAGATATCCAACAAAAAAGGTATGAATAATGATCATTCCTATATTCATAACAAGCAATGAGTAAAGGGGACAACCAGCATCTGGTAGCTGTCAGGATCTGCCAGCTAGGAGTAGGAAGGTGAAAATTAAAATATGCCCCAGAGCCCTAAGTATGTAAGAGAAGCCACAAAGACATGGACTACACATGTATAAAGTTCCTCAAAGAAAAGAAAATGACTTTATGCTTTATGATTTTATGGAACTTTCCAAATAATATATGCACTGGAAATGATTTCCTCTATGAACATTCGGGACCAGGAAAGTCAGCAAGGGGGTGTCTGATGTTGAGTGTCAAATATTTATCTATGTGATATCTGAGCCTAGGAAATGTGGATTTGGGGCAGAGATTTGCGGATTTTGGTGTAGATGGCTGTATCGAAGTATAAACTAGTAGTGTGTATTAATGATATGCTCTGATGATAATGAAAAACTTTGATATACCTAACAACATTCTATAGTTCTCTGTCCAGATTTCAATGTGTGATTATGATTTGATCATTTGTAAGATAAGGGAGGTAAAAGGAATAGAGTTAAAAAGAGATATGATTGCACAGAAAAAATTTACATATGTCATGTGACACTGACTTGTCAAAGGTGGTCTGTAAGTTATTTCATGTTTGTGTCTATGGGTTAGAGCATGGTAAAACTGAGTTATTGGTGTATGTTACAATATTTTGATTCATTAGACTATGGATATCAAAAGTAAGCAGATATTTGCTGGCAGGTAGAAGCCTCGATCTCTGCATTTTAGGAACCATGAGTCATCCTCCTGGGTGTTCCTAGTGAACGGCCTAGGGTAAGGTCCTGAGTCATCCTGCACACTGGTGAGGATCCTTTCTCACCCAAGCTTGACTAATTGCTTCTCAACCTTGATGTATCTATTTAATTGTTTCTCCTCTCCAGCCATGGGCGGTCAAATCGGTTTACAGAACCAATCATGAATTCCCCTCCCAGTGAGAACAACTTAATTTCAATTAGACAGTGTTGGTTACAATGAAGATAAAGGTACCACTATAGTGGTTATCGGGGTAATCTTGCTAGGTCACTGGAATACTTGGAGGCTCTACAGTTGGGTAGGAATTTTGATTGCTTTTTCCCTTGGCAGCTTGCAATGCACATTTGGATACTGTGAGAGCGAGTTAGTCTTTAGGGAGGATGATTTCAGCACAGTTCTGGCTTGATTCCACAAAGTTCTGTGTCAACACTGTGGGCTATTTTCCAAAGTAGTCTTCACTTCATGTTCAGGGACTCAACCAAGTGCAATGGAGCAATGGAGCAATGGTATTTCTCTGTATTATTTTGGGAATCCCTGGGGCTCCCCTGACAAACTCACAGGCTGATTTCACACACACACACACACACACACACACACACACACACACACACACACAGGCACACACACACACACACATGCACGCACACACATACATGCACGCATATATGCACATATAAACACATGTAAAGACCTTTAAAAAAAGACTTCCTTGTTTATTATCTCAGATACTCTTAAGTATCTATTACCTCTCTTTTTTCCTTTGTTCTCTGTATTTTCTCCCTCTCCCAGTTTTTCTCAGTACCCTTTTTATAACTAGTGTACTTCTTCTCCTCTCCCAGCATGCTCCCTCTCTATTTTATACTTCCTAAAGCTACTTCAACTTATATACTTAAACGTAAAGATTGTGAGCTAGGATCCATAAAAGAGAGGGACCATATGGCACTTGTTTTTCTTAATCTTGGTTATTTCACCCAGAACCTTTACACCTAAGGATCAGAGAAAACAATCACAAAAGAGAGAACAGCAAATATTATAAATATCAGAGACCCAGGATGCTACTGGGACGATAGTGTCTTCTAAATATGGCCAGGAAGCTGCACTCAAGAAATTTCAAAAATATGGTGTCCTAAATAACAGAGGCGATGAATGGCTGCTGATTGGTGGGAAATCATTGTCTCCAGGGACTATCCTCTTCTTCGGTTAGCCAATCCCATGTGGAATTTTTAAATATATGGGTGGGTGGTGAGTTAGAGAGAATCTGGGATGAGTTAAAGGGTGAGAAACCCTAATCAGAACATACTATATGAAAATAATCTATCTTCAATTGAAATTTTTAAAAAATAATAAAGATTGACACCCAGAAGTTAAATGTATACAAAGTAAAATGTCCATGACTTACATAATTGTAAGTAAATGTCCATAATTTACATCGTAGAGGAGGAAAAAAGTTCAAAGTTGTAGTTCCAAAACGAGGTCACAGTTTCCAATGATAAGGGAAGCACTTGAGATGAGATCTACAAGTGGGTTTCACTCTTTTTGATGGTCAAAGTGATACGCAATCTCAAAGACAGAAAAATGCAGGAAATATATTTCAGGGAGAGTATCCCACATGCAAAAGTCAAGTCCTGCAGAGAGGTTGGGCTCATGAACTTAATCTACTGCATATGCATATGAGTGCAACATGACACAGGAACAAAAAAGCAGAAGTTTGTGTCAAAATAAGAGCTGATCAACTATAATTAGGAGAACAAGGACACTATATTTCTGGCATCATGGAACTGCCATGAGGAACTGAATTTTAGAATAGTGTCTAATTAGAAATGCTTTCCTATCTTCCCTGTATAAATCTGGCTATGCAGGGTCAAAAGTGCATCCTAATCACTGCAGAAAATGTTCAGGCAAAAGAAAGAAATGAGTTTGAAAATAAGAAAAGTCAAAACAAACAGAAAGACGATTTGTCTTTTTTTTTCAAGTAATGTTAGTGAAATTGACTTTTTGATCTGACAACTAGAGACAGTTTTTCAAGACTGAAAATGAATGACTTCTGTGGAGCTGTACCAGCAGGAAAAACAGGAGACGGGGAAAGTAAATGGATGCTGAGACACGAGGAGAGAAAGTAGAGCGCACTCTTTTAAAAGCCTGTCAAAAGGATTCCCGATGAACTCACAGGTTGTTAGCCTGTACTGTATAATACAGCACACAATACCACTCGTAGTTTAAAAAGAAAAGACACTTCTAACACGTGGCAAGAGCAAAACCATGTTTTTCATAAAAGATTAATAATAGTCGGCTGATTGTTCTCTGTAACGTCTCCTTTCCCACCCTCCCCCAGGACAGATACATTCTAAAATTATTTTCTCAAATAGGTAGGACAGATTCAAGACTAGGAATGATAAAATATAATAGCATGAAAGAGTTCTGAGAGCTTTTACATACAGCAAAAGAACTTACAGTGGGCAACTCTTTAAGTTATACGTAAACTCTCAGTTATACTGAAGACTCTTACTCCCTCACGGCCCTGTGATGGAATCTAGGGGACGTGCCTAAGCCCTGGCTATATGTAATTGAGCCAGAAAAATTAATGTGTATCATTTTCCAAAAGGCATATTACATTTTCACACTTCTAATCTGTTACTATATTAACCAAATTTCAATAAATATTGAACAGTAGTGAACATGGAAGTATTTTGTTGAGTATTTTTTCAATTTCATGTTAGCAGAAATACTTTCAGAATGGGCATTTCCGGAAGTGTGTTAACCCCAACTGATGGATTCAAATCAACTTCCTACAGTTCCATGAAAAGCATCTGTGACTGTGGATTTTGTAGAGAGTGTTGTCCTTAGTCACTACAGAATTTTCTTCGAATAGACTATGAGGCTATTGTTAATCTCTCCCCTTCCTGTGGCTGACGATACAGTCTTACATTTTAAAGGGTTTAAGGATCTAGATGCTTTATCTAATGTGAAGTAGGAAGACTAGAAGGATTTTCTTATCTAAACATAGTGTCAATCAGATGAACAGATAGCGTAGGTGAAGGGGAATGTAGATATAGCCCAGGGCATGCATCTTTTGAACAATAATTCTCTCAAGAAATCTGTACTACAAAGACCCATCATGGTTCCATTGTTACTTCCCCAGAGCAATGGTCATAATGGTATGGGAATACTGGTCCCATTCCTCTGTATTTATAGTCTACTCATTGACTTTTAGTAAAATATTTATAGTGTTGCTACTTAAGTAATATGAAATTTGCCCTTTAAAATTGTATGACTCAGTGTTTTTGAGTACAGTAGCAAGTCACACTTCTCCTGTCACCAAAGTTTTAAAACAATTATTACTTATTCACAGATTTCTCTTGAATATCTATATATCTTTTTATTTGGCCTAAATGACATCAGTAGAAGCTCTTAAATCCCTAGCTATTTTTAGAGCATTTGTATCATGAAAAAAATTTAATAAATTACTTTTTGAGACAAGGTCTGACACGGTATCTCAAGATAGTGTGGAACTCCCTATTAGCCTAAGTTACCTCTTCACTCACAATGATCCTCTTGCCTTGGCTTCTTGAATACTTGGGTCACAGATGTGAGTATAACTAAGATAATAAATGCATTTTCTTGGTTATATGGTAATTTCATTTACATAAAAATATCTTAAAACTCCCACATTATTTCATTGCTTGAGATTTTGCCATTATATATGCTGAAAATGCATTCATGTATGTGTCATTTATGTATTCATTTATGTATTCATTTATGTCTTTGTGTGGGTATATGTGTGTAGGCATATGTGTATGTACATGTGTGTGTGCTTGTGTAAGTGCATGAGTGTATATGTGTGCATGTGTGTAATCTTCTGTGTGAGTGCATGTGTGTGTATATGTGTGCATACATGTGGTATATGTGTCTGTGTGTGTGTCTGTGTGTATAGACATAGCACATGTGTGAATGCTTGAGTATGACTGCCTCACTTTCTCAAATTAGTTTTGGTTTTGACTTCTAATTTTAATCTATTATGGTTATAAAGCACACAACTTATGATTTTATTTTTTTTATGTATTACACATGATTGCTGGTCTAAATTTACTGTACTTAGAGAGTGATCCATGTGAGGAATATATGGTTGTGTATTATTGTCTTGAACATGGCTATGTCAAAGACCCTAATACTTCAGACTTATTGGAATGGCCAAGCCTTCTCTAGATCGGTCTCAGAAGAATGTCAAAACCACCTCAGTAAGAATGAGTAAACATGTTTATGACCTTTGATATTTAGTTACAACCAATGTATTCAAACACTATACATAGCTTCCTATCTCTCAGATGACAGCAAACTTAGTCAGCTCCCCTATAGAGACCTCTTACAAAGATCTAGTCCAGCTCTGCTCTTTCCTTTCTATGTAAAAACCTAAAGAGTTTCCAGGCATCTCTATCAGAGTGCAAGGCCCGCCAGATTCCAACTTCTCTGGCATCCTCTATTCCTGATTCCTCTATGCTGTGTGGGTCACAGATTTCTGTGCATTTAACAAAGTCAGTTATTGGCTTAGATGGGCTTTAGATACTTATTCATCCTAGTTGGTTGGCACTGTTCTAAGTCTTCTATTTCCGTGGACTTCCTTAATGTAAATAGATAGGTGCATGGCTGTTATATATGAAATATCTGTTTCTCCTCTTCAATATTTTCACTGTGTGTCTATAATTCCTAATTTTATTTTTATTACCTAGGTAAATTAATTCCCTGTCTATGATAGCATTATGAGTTCTTTCATTAGTTCTCAAAAAGGAGATTGCTACCTCAGCCTCCTCAAAATTATTTAAATGGAATTAACATAAAATTAATTCTAATAATAAACAAAAGTTTGTTCCATTGACACTTTTCTTGAGTTAAGGAACATGTACATTTATACATCTTCAGATCACTAACTCTGCACTGCTCTAAGATAAGGTAACTGGTTATGAATGAAATAGAAAATATTTATGACAGAAAAGCATTCACTCAAGAGTTTTCTCAGCTGCGTAACTACTTTTTGTTTGCTTTAAATGTGTAGAATGTTAAGTCATTGTCTGACAAAGTGTGATATCAAAGCTTTCCAAAGGTTAGTTTATTTTGTATATGAAACTGGTTTCTCTGTTTCCCTGCACGAATGGAAACTTGACATTTTAACTAATGTAACATGGTAAGTAAAACTCAGAAATTCACCCCACCCTACCATTTGTTACTTTTACTACTTTTCTGTTTGATGTCTTTGCAAGACCATTTCTACAAAGCTTCTAATATTTCTACTTTGCATTTACTGAAATGTTAAGTCTCTTGGTCCAAAGGCAGTGTTTGAGAGGTCATGTAGTAGTTTCAATAAAGTCTTCAACTCTACTGGTTGATTTATATCTCTGCCTGAGCCTTCACTCCCAGTTTACACAGAAATCAAGGCCACATTGAATGAAAGATCAAAACCTTGCCTGTTTTTCCCAAAGTATGTGACATAACTCTGCTTCTTTCTATGGCAAAAACTTCAACCCAGAATGTTTCTTGTCTAAAAGAACTGCAGGGATAAGAATGGAGAAAAGACTGAGTGAAAAGAGGTCCAGGGACAGGCCCACTTCTTAAGGGGAGGGTCTGAGGCCTGACACTATTACTGATGCTATGGTGTGCTTACAGGCAGGAGCCTAGCATGGCTGTCCTCCTAAAGGCCCAACAAGCAGTTGACTGAGACCCTTGCACCCAACCAATGGACTGAAATCGGGAACCCCTGTGGTTGAATCAGGTAAAGAATGGAAGAGGTTGAGGAGGAGGGCAACCCCATAAGGAGATCAGCAACCTCAACTAACCTGGACCCCCAAATTCTCTCAGACACTGAGCCACTAACCAAGTGGCATACACTGGCTGGTTCAAGGCTCCTGACACATAAACAGACAAGGACTGCCTGGTCTGGCCTCAATGAGAGAAGACACATCTAACAATCTCAAGAAACTTGAGACCCCAGAGAGTGGGGAGGCCCAGCGGGTGTTGGGGAATAGAAGGTGGACAGGAAAATCTTCTTGGGGGAGGAAGAATGGGATGACAAACTGTCTGGAGGGCAGGAGGGGAGGAGGATAACGACTATACTGTAAAAAAAGATTAAAGATAATAATGAAAAAGATTTTCAGAAGTTGTAAGTCCCTTGCTCCTCCAATTATCATCTTAGTTTCAGTTCCTTTTCTTTTCTATTTAAGTTTTTCTTTAAAAGTCAGGTTCTTGTTAACTCCAGATGGTGTCTCTGATAAAATATCTGTGAACTAAAACAAAAAAACTGTTTTCATTTCATTTTGTTTTGTTTTTCTGGCTTGTGTCTTGAGAATAGTGCTACCTGCGCAAAGTCTAAAGTGCCAAGTTAAAGAAAGACAAACCCTGAGAATGGCAGCACCATCATAGAGTAACAGTTCTCTGGAGATGCTATGTTTTTAAAAAGAAGCTCTGTTGCATTCTGGCCCTCCAGTGATTTATGGGGTGTTGAATTTCATGATTTGAGTAGTTATAAGGCTAGTAGTCTTCAAATTGAGCATGTAACACAGATAAGTGAGCAGGATGATAAAGTTAAAATGCCAGAGGAAACCAATTGACTTATTGTAATACATCCATATTA
This sequence comes from Rattus rattus, assembly GCF_011064425.1. Taxonomy (NCBI): domain Eukaryota; kingdom Metazoa; phylum Chordata; class Mammalia; order Rodentia; family Muridae; genus Rattus; species Rattus rattus. The sequence goes on from NC_046164.1 coordinate 27,956,734, forward strand.
TTTTTCTAAATGGGACTGGGATTTTCGAAAGCCTCTAGTTAATATCTAGAGGTCTCTGAGAGTCAATTATATAATTCTGGTTACTGTTCTTGCCACTGCTTTTGCAGGGAAAGATTTGTTGAGGACCTCATTCTGCCACTCCACATGCTTTTTAGCCACTGTCTCCTTTTAACTCACAAATGAGTCTGTGTCACTTCACGTCGTGATCGGCTAGAATCTAAGTCTCTACCTAGAAGCTAAAGTTATGCCCTCCAGATTCCTAAGAAATACAACACTTGACACCCATGGAGTAGGCTTTTCTGGTTTTCTGTACTATTCATTGATCTGTTCCCTTGATTCCTGAACAGCCATCAAATATGGATGGTCTTTGCAAGCATTCAAAAGATCATAGTTTTACATTCATACTTTGCTCTCTAACTTCATGAAGAATGTTATGTTCTCTATTTATTTGAACATATGTTTCCATGCTAGTGCATTTCTTAAAACTTAGCAAAATAATATTTTGAGCCTTTTCTCAGACATCAGATTCTTTTTACATTGAGCCATAACTGAGCACTGTATATTAAAAAGCAGCATTCCTTTATCACCAGCACTCCACTGCTTTCTTCAATTTATAATATAAAAATGATACCTCCCAACAGTTTGTAAAATTTGCTTACATATTACATTCACTCCTTAAAACAAAACTGAAAAAGCAGTTGTAGTTCTATCTTGTACTTCTCAGAGTTCCTGTGAAACTTAAGGCTTACGTCAATATAGGTCAGGCCATTTAACAGTGTCTGATGAGATTAGGCCCTGTTTTTGATCCCAATATTTCATACTTCAATGGTCTCTTAGAAGTGGATTGATTAAATCAGAAGACCCAACAAAGAAAAAGGACAAGATTTCAAAATTTAAAGAAATCAGAAAAAAAATGCCAAGAAATTGGATCAAGGAAGAAAATCCAGAGAGAGAGAAAGAGAGAGAGAGAGAGAGAGAGAGAGAGAGAGAGAGAGAGAGAGAGAGAGAGAGAGAGAGAGAGATATAAAAAAGTGGTAGAGAGCACTATAAGAAAGATGATGTGATGTATGGAGGAGGCAATGTTGCGAATTCAGGTCCAAACTAGATTAGGCTGTCTTTAGCCCATCTTAATAGCCATTGCTTGTCTACTTCTATGTTTGACTTAGTATCATGTGACTGGGGAATGGACAGACCCTTAGCACCCACCAACACAAGAGCTAAAAATGTCATCACGTCATCACATAGCATTTGAAGTCATTAACAGAGATTCACTTAGGTGAAATTGGGGAACCCTAAAGAAGAAGAGGAAGAAGGATTGTAGGAGCCAGAGATGTTGAGGATACAGAAGAACATGCCCCAGAGAATCAACTAAGCATGTTTCACAGGAGCTCACAGACATTGAAGCAACAATCACAAAGCCTGCTATACTAGAGTCTATACTAGAATCCAGACTGAGAGACACTGTGGATGGGACTAAAGGGTAGGGTTGAAGCCATCTATGATTATGTCATAACTAGGCCTCCAGCCTTCAATGAACCAATGAGAATGAGCCTCATTCCAGCCTTTCCCAATCCCATGACACCAAGTATATATCAGACAGAAGACCTGTTCAGTGGTATTAAATCTCATGTGAAGTTTTGGACTGGAACAATATGACCTGGCTACTGAAGACCTCATCCAGTCACTGCCTCACCTTCTCCTCCCTCTACCACCTGCCCCTACTTTGACCAAGAATAAGTTTTGCTTCATTGGAGAAAGAACCTTCTGTCTTCTAAATTATAAACTGAAGTCACCCATATGGCTAGCAAATCAAAGTGTGAGAATATATAGTGGTGGGGTTTTGCTTTGTCTTGCTTAAGATAAATTATAACTGAGAATATAGCCTATGGACAAGGAGACTGTAGTAGACAAGGGAAGATCAAATATGTAGGAAGAAAAAGAGATCAATGACAAAGGAAAACTCCATGACATCTATCACAAGATATTGGTGAAAGACACAGGGAGTGGAAAGCAAAAGCCTAATCCTGTTAAGAGAGAGTAGAGGAAACAAATCAGACATTGACTATCAACTGACTATTAGCAAAAATGCCAAGAGCACAAATAGACAGAGAATTCTTTCTTGGATCAATCAGATTAAAAGAATTGGCAAACTCTATGCAGGAGAATGAGCTTGGACTGTGTTTACACATGGGACCACTCAAATCAGAGTGAAGCCTATACTGGTAAAATATCTAAGAGACAGGACCATGTATTGGCCTTGGAAATGTGTTCCTTCATAGAACCCTAAAACATAATCTACAACAGTAAGGAACTGGACACATCACCACACAGTAAAAAACTATCTAGAAAAATCAAGGACCAACTAGATTCGCTGCTGACTTCTAAGGAATTTTCGGATATTTAATATTAATCTGTCTCAATTTGTTCCACTGTGGGGGGAGAGAACAAAGTCATGCTATGAAGCCACTGTATATTATGCTGTTACCTACACTAAGGACAAAGGTATAGGGAAGTAAAAATATAAACCAATTTCTCTGAAGAATTCAAATACAAAATGCTCAGCAAACTATTTGCTAAGTAAATTCAGAAGTGCATTAAGACGTCCATGTATCCTGATCAAGTTGTCTTCTTTCAGGAAATGCAAGGTTTGTTCAATATATGCAAATCAATGTAATCTGTCACATAAATAAATTTAAGCACTTAAACAATGTAAACATTTTATTTGATGCCCAGAAAAGTCATACAACAAAAGTCTGAAAAGTATTAGGAGTCAAGTGAACATATCTGAAGACAGTAAAGACTGAATACAACAAATTTACTATGAACATTAAAATCAATGGATACAAGCTGATAAAACTTCCTATGAAATTAGGAAGCAGACAGGATGGCCAGTGCCCAACCTCTTATTGATATAGTGCTCAGTTTTATCTGTAGCAAGTAGGTAACAAAAAGATATAAAGGGGATCAAAATCTAAAACTGCATTCAGGAGGCAGTTGTAGGTTGATCTTTGTGAGTTCAAGGCCAGCCTAGTCTACAAGGAAAGTTCCAAGACACTCAAGGCTACATACTCAGAGAAACCCTGTCTTAAAAATCAAAAACAAAAACAAACAAAACAAAACAAAAAACAAACAAGGAAAAAAAGAAGGTAAACAAAATGTACAAAGGAAAGAAGGGAGTGAGGAAGGAAGGAAGACTTGCAGATAACATAATTCTACACATAAAATTTCATATGCATTCTACTAGAAGTCTTTTATCTAATTAACACTTACCCGTAAAGTTGCAGAGTGCAAAATAAATATAAAAACAAACACTAACATTTACATATACCAATAATTAATTCTCAAAAAAGAAATTTAGAAAACATTATCCATCATATACCAATGAATAGCATCTAGGAATAAAAAGATGTAAAAAACAGGATGGGGTTGGGGATTTAGCTCAGTGGTAGAGCGCTTGCCTAGCAAGCGCAAGACCCTGGGTTCAGTCCCCAGTTCCAAAAAAAAAAAAGAAAGAAAAAAGAAAACAGGATGAAGAAAAAGAAGTAAAAGGACTCTGCAAAGACATTGAAAGGAGAAACAAATGAAGCACTAGACAGTAAAACGATCTTCTATGCTCCAGAATTGGGAGAAGTAACATCATGAAATTGGTTAAACTACCAAAGTTAATCTACAGATTTAACACACTATTCATTGAAATTCCTATGTCACAGTTCACAGATTTAGGAAAACCATACAAGAATTTACATGGAACCACAAAATAGCGGAAACATCCAAAATTCTAAGGAGCAGAGCTGGATGCATCATGAAGCTTGACCTCAAATTATGCCACAGATTATAGTGAGAAAGACAGCCTGGTGCTGGCATATAAACACAGAACAATTGAACAGAATAGAGGACCCAGAAATAGACCGAAGAAGTTTGTGTTAAAGATACAAACACAGAATAAGATAAAAGTATCTGCAAGGTGTACAACAGATAAGATGTTCATACCCAGAAGTATTTTAAAATTCAGGCATATCAGGAAAAAGTAGTAGTTTTAAAATGAGAAGAAGATGGACTATACATTTCTTCAATGAAGACATAGCATAGCCAACAGTTCTAATAAAACATAGTCATCATCACTGATCATCAAAGAATTGCAAAACGATGCACAAGACTTCTCCCACAGCTGTTAAATAGATATTATAAAAAAACACTTAAGTTATAATAAGCATTGGAAAAAATAATGAAAGGGGAAACTATAATAGTCTATGGTAGGAGTATAAATTAATACAGCAATTTGGAAAAATACATAAATTTCTCAAGAAATATATATAACCTATCACATTGTGCTCTAAAACATCTTTAGTTGTTTTTTGTCAATCAATACTTTCTTTTAAAATAATTAAAACCTTTAGCGACTAAAAACATGCTATAGACAGACATTAAAGGTAAACTCAGGTTTGAGGGTTTAGTCCCTAATAATAACTTTCTTCGAAATCTATGCAGTTTATTTCTTCTTCCCCCCTCCCTCTCCTACTCCCCTTCCCACTCCCTCCTACTCCCTCTCCATGTCCCTCTCCCTCTGTGTGTGTGTATGTGTGTGTGTTTGTGTGAGTCTGTGTACAATAATTGGAAGACCATTTCATGCCCTAGAAATGACACATAGTTAGAAGAAAGGGAGTGCTTTATTCTCCCGGTAAAGTTTGTCTAAAATGTAGATTCAGACTACTGGTGAGGGAGCTATATTCACAGACTCTTCCAAAGCAACAGTGATGGAAATCCAGGAGGAGAGCCAGAAGAGATCTAGCACGTATTGTTTTGCATTGGTGTAATAGGACCATTTAGTTCCATTTGGTCCAATTAACAAATACCTACCAAGGGCTTACTTAGTCAACACAAACTCATCCCCTGCCTGACTGTCGAGGCAGAGAATACTACCTCTGAGGCAAGGTGCAAGGGATATCACAGGCCATTTACAGCCTCCAAGGCACTATTTTATTAACGATTTGTGGATTCTTCAGCCTAGGCTTTTATAAGCACAGAAGTTAGGCTGTTTGAGGGACACAACTTGTTATTATAAGCAATATTCTACTGGAAGGAGATTCTAGTGACTTTGCCACTCACCAAGTTGTGAAAGATGAGATCTTGAGCACATACACTATGCTCCAAACCTAATGGCCAAAAGATCAGTCAGAGTAACAGTTACAACTGTTCAAGTACAGCTGGTTTTGATAGTAGTTTATTTATGAGTGCTAGTTATGCTGCTCCCAAAGACGCACTGGGAGAAACGGGATTAACAACTGAATAAAGAGGATTCAAATATAAAATCTATATTAACATAAAGTTTTACCTGCCTCCAATATTCGTAATAACAAAAAACAATTTGAATATCCAATATATAATGAGGGTTAAATTTACCTAAATAAAATGAGAAAATATTTTACAAATCAAAACACACTGAAGATCTCAATGTTCTAAGATCCACAGTTCTTGGGTGTCACTAATATCAAGGGTATGCATATTTATTATTTACACTAATCAACATTTATAGTGTTTTCAATACACCCCTCACAATACTACTTCTAACCACATTTCTGTCTACTTTGAAAATAAATTTGTCAGTGTTTGAGGAGATAGTTTAAACATTAAGGTGCTTACCACGCATGCATGAAGAACAGAGTTCTTATTTCCATCACCTACATAAATATTGGGTGCATTGATAGATGACTATAATCCCAGTGGCTGGGGCATGGAAAGGGAGGATCCTTGGGCTTAGTAGACAGCAAATCTAATTGAAACAGCATAGTCTCAAAACGAGATGGAGACTGACTGAGGAAACAGCTATTGCTATATATCCTACTAGATATCATACGATAAGCATAGCCTTAGTGATGAGTGGAAAATCTCAGAATGCTGACTAGGGACATAGGCTATTTGCTGAGCTACAGGACAAATAAAGATAGGATCCTGAAATGAAAAAGATAGACTGCATCTAAGTAGTTACACCAAGGTTGTTCTTTGTCTCCACATACATGCAAACATATGTGTAGGCACAGACTCAGCCATTCACCACAAATAATAAGCAAATAAGTCATCATTGAATTAGAGAAAACAATGTTTCAAGAAAATTCACTTTCTTTCCAAGCTTCCTGTCTGAGGTAGAGGATTTCTTTGGATTTTCTCCTTGCTGGATTGTATACTCTAATCAAGAATAAACTGGAACCAATTAAATGTAGGAAAATTGTTGTGATGACAATCACTCCACTTGGAAAGTTGAGAACAAGTCATCTTGGGAAATAAAAAACCTTTAATCATAGGAGTCTAGCATTTAAAGGCTCAGGACCATAGGTTTTAACAGCATTTACTTTTGTTTCAAGTAGAGCTGAGATTTCACATTCAACAATCCAGTGATTTTCATCTCTGGCTTGCCAAAGAGAAACGCATGCAGAGTCTTGCTGGCAATATTAAAGTTGTTGCTATCATCCCCGGAATCTCCTGGATCAGTCGCCAGAAGAAACTGTACTCATAACACAGTGCCACGGAGCTTATTGATATTCTCGTTTGATGATACTATCACTTTCTCCTCAACAATAATGTCAGCTTCAAGACACAGAAAAGGAAAGAAGAGAGCTGCTGAAGTAATTAACTTCAACACACACTTCTAGATGCTGTTTCCTGGAGCTATGTATGTTAGGAAATATTATGAATACTCTATAGCTAATATATAATTAGGAACTTTTAGAACCTTAAGTCACAACTCTGCATTCGTCATATCTGCTGAATACCCAGTGAGATAACAAAAGAAATTTACCACCTCTTAAGCTTTTAGAATATGCTCTGGTAGGTTAAATTTATCTGCACCCTCACCTTATAAATTGCATGTTATTGTATTTATTTTATCTCTTATCCAAATATAACTATTAAAATGGGAAAAGCTACACTGAAATGTAGTACTCTCATTTTATATTGAGTTCTCATAAGCACTACAGTAATAAAAGACCATTTTGAAACAGCCAGTAGAGGTCTGGAGACACGGCCCTGGTAGAGCACTTGCTTTACATGCACAGTCCAATGCTCAGTCTGCAGCATCACTTAAAACCAGGAAGCAAAACAGGAACAGCAGAACAAAGGCTTTGTATTGATTTTATGATTACCTTTTGAATAGTACCATTATAAAATTACACGTATGGACTATGAAGTGATTATAAGTCAGGAACACACAGTTGGAAATGTAGAATGATCCACGCTCCTGTAGCTCAGATACACAATGTTCATTTAGTGCCTCAATAAACTTCCCTCTGTCATCGCTATGAACATGATAGAGACCCAGTGTCTGCTTTCAGCATTTGTTCTTACGAACACCTTTGGAGGGTCCTTGTCTAATACCTTGTGCTATGGCTTTTCTCTTGCTAAATTTCATCTTATTTGAATTTTATTTTATTTATGTTTTTCCCTTTTTCTATCCTATAGGTCTTATGGCTATACATCATGGCTTCCAGTTTAGTGTTTTTCTGGAATTCATGAGTGAGCAAATAAATGGGTGGATATCAGCACTTACATCTGTTTCTTACACCTTTTCTCAGGCTCTTCTCCTTGTATTTGTTTATTCTGACGGCACCAGTGGAAGGGGAAGCCCTGGGTCCTGCTATTCTGACGATTCTGATGTGTTTCTTTTTGTTTTACCTTGTTATTTTATCTTCTTTTATTATCCCTTAGAATTTTGTTTGTTTGCTAACTAATGACAGAAGGTGGAGGATGGGAGGGGGTGTGGAGAGGAACCTGACAAGTAGAAGGAGGCAAATCCATAATCAGGAAATATTATGTAAGAAAAAAATTCTATTTTCAGAAAAAAGAAAATAAAAATAATGAATATATTTTAAAAGATACATATTTTAAATTTATAAAATGTATTTAAGTATAAACTATATAAATATATGTCATTTTGCTCTTAAAATATAGATAAGCATATATCTTATGTATAATATAGATATGATTCATATGTTAATTTCAGTATTGCATTGCCTCACATTCAAATAAGAGCAACTACAAAATTTTGTTACTATAAAATTATTTAACCATGTAATTTCTCAAAAATAAAAAGTATATACAGAGATAAACAAATTTTCTTTTTTATCCTTTTATTCCTGTTTTTCTTTTTTTTAATGTTTTTTTAAGACTTATTTATTATTTTATGTATATGTGTACACTGTAGCTATCTTCAGACACACCAGAAGAGGGCACCAGCCCCATTACAGATGGTTGTGAGCCACCATGTGGTTGCTGGGAATTGAACTCAGGACCTCTGGAAGAGCAGTCAGTGCTCTTAACCTTTGAGCCATCTCTCTACCCCCCCCCCGTTTTTCTTCTTTATAAATAAATAAATAAACAAAAAATAACATTCTGAATGCCTGTTCTGCTCTTCCCTGTCTTCGATAAAAGACAAAGAGTGTAGCATGTGATCACCAGGATCTTCTGAGAGTAAAGAACCAATTGGATGCATTAATGCCCATCAAGTATGCTCAGATGGAAAGGATCACAAACACTAATCACTGACATGGGAGATAGAAGAGAGGTGTTAAGTAAAGGGAGATGTAGAGAGCCAACACACACACACACACACACACACACACACACACACGGGGGGGGGGAGGCCTGGGGGGGAGAGAGAGAGAGAGAGAGAGAGAGAGAGAGAGAGAGAGAGAGAGAGAGAACCAAACAAACAAAAATAAAAAGCAATTCCTGAGCTTTGGTGCTGAACAGACAGCAGAATAGGTAAATACTTCCTTTTTACTTACAATGTTTGCTCCCTTTTTAAGAAGGAAAATTATCACCTCTCCTTATTTGCAGTTTTCATGATTGTAGCTTTGAAAACAAAGACCAAAAGAGAGAGGGGAGGGAGGGCTAAGGGAAGGGAGGGAGGGGAAGTGAGGGGAGGGGACACTTATTCTAAAATGGTAAGCATGTATGGAGAACTCCAGGAGATTTAACATTCTACATAGGGAGAAACACTCAAATGTAACGTTTGTGTCTGGAATTGAGTATGAAAGTTAATAGGAAAAGACTTAACAGTAGCATCAAATTTCTACATAACAGAAAGAAGTGAATTAGCCCAACCCACAGAAGGTAGCTGCAACATGAACATGAGTGTGAGCCTTGAGACTCTCCCAAATTTGTTGTGATACTCACGCCTGGATAGTATCCCCAAATGCTAATATCGATTCAGTGCACGTCATCAAATTCAGTATTCTTCAGTGAATACAAATTTAATTTCACTCTTTCTTCCCTTTTAACTTTGAACGTTTTATTCTTTGACAATTTGTATATATGGATCATATCCATCCTCCCCTGTTTTCATTCAATGCCCCTACAGCCCCTAGCCTGTCCCCCACAACTTCTTGTTCTCTTTTATATTATTATTGATAACATCCAAGTTCAATTAGTTCTCCCCACAAATACATGGGCGTAGATTCGCAGTGGAGCATGAGCAAGCTGCCAGCAGCCACACCCTCAAGGCATATGAATGTCCCACCCATGCAGCCATGCTTATCCAGCAAGGGTGAAGCTTCAGGGCCTCTCCCCAAACCTTGCTGAATTTGACTGGCTTGATCTGGTGCAGGGAAGCCGAGATGGGGTGCATTGGTGCACACCAAAAATTATTCCTAAGGTCAACATTACACTGGTCCTCACCTACTGTGCTGGTTACAGTTAAGTCTCTCCACTGAGAAGTCCCTTGAGCTTCAGAAAGCAGGTGACCTAAGCACAGCCCAGCAGTCAGAGTCAAACTTCTACCTTTTTCTAAAAATATTTTTTCAAATCTTATTTTTTTTCCTCAGTTGCTCAGAACAATGATATAATTTTAAGCATTTTTAATAAATGTATTAGAGAAAGTTGAAATGTGTTTTTATAAACAATATTCTCAAAGACACATCATTTGAAAAGACCAATGTAGAATAACATTGAAGACTGGTTTGTGGAAAACTGATATTCAAAGGAAAAATCTTGCAAGCCAGGCTTGAAATGTTTAAAAGTGTTTTCTATTCGGTCTTCTAAAACCTCGATTTTCAGCTGCAGCCAAGTCTTATAAAATATTTTACTCTAAATACTATTGTTGTTTTGCCCTTGTTTCATTTGCTCTTAAACTTTCATTTTTTGTTTCTTTTCCTGCTCAGATGAACTATAAAGTAGTAGCCTTTTCCCCTTCCCCTATTCAGTTTCCAGCATCACTTCCTACAAAAATGTTTACCGCTGCCTACTCTTGTAAATTAATGTCTTTGGGGTTTTACGAGAAACTGATTCCCACCTGCTCAGCCCTGCTTTGTGCCTGCTATTCCTGATAGTCTTTTAAGCTGCTATTTCAGCTCTCCAGATAGTTTTCAAAGGCTACAATCCCAGCTCACAGATCAAAGCCTTTCACCGCCTGGTTGCCCTCACTGCATGCAGAACTTGGAACTGTGAGGCTTCGCTGTAAAGGTGGACAATCACTGTCAATGAGCCTTTGCTACTCAGGCCATAAGAACATGTCTGCAACTGGGAGACAGTTACAGCTAAATCAGGCCATTCCATCCTTGCCCTGGCAATTCCCACCCACAGTGCCTGCTTGGAAGTGACTGCAGCTCTGAACTCTATTTACAACTGTTGAACTCCATGTCCACGTTTTGCTTACATTTGTGACTCCACTGATTATGAAGGAAAACAAGGCAGGAAAAGTGAGCTACATAATTTATTTTTCATTTGGTCCTCCAAGAAATAACAATGCTTGCTTCTCCTCTCAGAGCGAAGCATTTATACACCCCATCTATAAATGCTCTCCGGGATATAAATCTGAAACAGAAATAAAATGTATCATTTCCTGGAAGCATGGTGGCACTTCTCTGCAGTTCATAAGGATGTAGCACGACCGAAAGAGAAATGATGAGATGCTTTTTCTGCCTAGAGGAGAAAAATTTTAGGCAGATGTCTAAGGATTTATTTAATCAGGTAATTTCACCCATTGTCCATTTCTATGTGGTCAGAGGGCCTCATAACTCTCAGTGCTCCTAGAGTAGAACATTGTCTGAGATTGCAAAGGCCGTGCCAGCCATATTGATTCTGGTGGGTGGATGATGCAAAGTGCCTGAGAGGGGTTTTACCAGAAATGAATACGCAGAGCCAAACCTTGGAGCCTAGGAAAAGGTTTTCGTGAAAGTCTCTACTACGCCACTCTCTGATGTTTTCTCTGAGCAGACTTACCCTCATATCCTTCAAAACTATAGTCAGAGTTTACCTAACACCTATTCTGCACAAATAAACAAATAGATAGATAAATATAGGAACAAATAAATAAAATTCGATTTGTTTCGTGGAAGTTGAAAAATGGTTATGCTCATTGTGTTTTGTTGCTGTTGTTTGGTTTTGGTTTCGAACTGTGCAAATCAAGAAGCCACCCATTATAAAATACCATTAATTGTATTTCTTATTACCCTTTCAGGTGCTTGGGCCAATTATCCAATTAAGGCGATTACCCTTGGCCTCCCTCTTTCCCACATATTCATTGCATGAAGAAGTCTGTTGACACTACCATCAAAATCTACGAAGGATGCCCCTGCCTCTCCGGAACTCAGCCACCACCGTGTCTCACCTGAGCATGCGTGACCCGTGCATGATTCCTCTGCTGCTCCCGTCTTTACTCTGGGCCAACAGTGTCCACATAACACACAACAGTGGCTACATAGAATGTATGAAAATCAAACCAGGCTGTACTTGGTGTTCAGAATGCAGCCGTGATTCACCACTTCACGGAGAAGTAAATGTTAAATTTCTTATAATGGCCAAGAGGGTCCTGAATGATGACTCAGACTCACATGAGCTCAACCTCTATCAATCCTGCTTTCCGTCATCGTGGCCTCCTTTCTCCAGAATAAAATTGCCTGTGCTGCCTGCCATCCCAGAGTCCCAATCACCTCACAGCCATCCTTAAAGTGATTTTCTTAACCTTCAAGTCCTGGTTAAAATGTCAGTATCTCAATGAGATTAACAGTCCTGCGTAAACCGAAAAATATCTTAGTTCCAGTTTTACCATTCCTCACCTTGTGCTTTATTTTGCATTTACTTTTATTTCCGTCAAAGCATTTCTCTCTCTCCTACAAACCATGAATTTTATTTCTTTCTTCTGCTTACTGTTCTGATCCATTCACTAAAATGCAAAAGGGAACCAGCAACCTGTATTGGCCTCTCTCTAATGGAGTTCAGTGGATTGAAAAACGACATGTACTTGGTGCTGTTCAACAGACACGAGGTAAGAAAAAACAACGGATATGTTCTCTTATCTCCTCTCACAAAAAATGTAAGGTAAGAATCGCTCTTATTGACTGCTATAGAAACTGCTATTCTACAATAGTTTTTGTTTGCTCAAGGTTGTACAGCATGTAAGTGCCACCGGCAGGGCAAGAAGCTCACATCCCCCACTGGAGCTAAACCTTGGATGTTACCTGGCTGTGACATACTGAGAGTAGCAACTGGTTTCACTACACAACTCTGCATAAGGATGAGGCTGTGATGGGTAGGAAAGAATCTAAGTTTTTTGGACTGGAGAAAAGAAAGTCATTACCCAGGCTTATGTTATTCCAGAGTATGTTCTATATTTGGAAACATCTTCCCACGATACTGGCTCATAATTTTCACAAAGAGAGGCAAATAAAACACAGAGTGCATGGATTAATTTTAGAATAGATTTTACATTTGTTGTCATCTTATTTGTGTATGAAGGAGAGAGAGAGAGAGAGAGAGAGAGAGAGAGCACTTGCATGTGACATGCATGTGTGGGTACTTTCCTGGAGTTGGAGTACAGTGGACTGTGAACTGGTGTCTGAAAATGAGTCCACTGCAAGATCAAAAGGCTCTTATCTGCCGAGTCATCCCTCCAGCCCATTAAAAACTTAAATATATATTTAATTTATCCCCACCTATCCTCATTCTTAGTTTTCCCTAGGGATAATTCCTAAGCACATCTGAGACTTGACTTCAGTACTTTACGTCTCACTAACACCAAAATTCAAACACTAAAAAATTAAGCATACCTAAGTCAATTATATCACTGATTTTATTCATTAAAACTGTTTGTTTGGGATCATATAACCCAACTGATCAATTGACCATCACTGAGTGTTACTGCTTTCCTGTCCAGTTTGACCAGAGTCTCAAGATTAACACTTGAGCCCTTACCTCATAAAAGACAGACTCATTAAGTTCCCTTGTGCACAGAGTAAATGTAAGCACTTGCCCCTTTATACGCATAACCTTATTTCAAGTTTAAATTTGTCATCCAGCTGGAGGGTAATTTGTACCCATCTGTGTCATGTGTCATTCGTGGCTCCATTTATGTCTTAGATTCCAAGCTTCCCTGGGAGAGGGGCTGAATAAGGTTAGACATCCTAACTCTCTTGATACTGACCTCACAGGCAGCCATGTACCACATAGACTCTTAATGTGTGCTTTCTGATAAAAATATCCTATCTACTCTCTGCCGAGGCACCCTCCACCCACGCCAACACTTCACTTTCTTCTTCATTTGGTGAGTCATATCAGTGCTGGCAATTTATAGTAAATGCTTCAATCCCAATTCTTGACTCTTCTTTTCTCCTTTTTTTTAAAAATCCTTAACCTGAAAACCCTCAGAGTGGTAATGGTTCATGGCTCTGGATAGAAACATAGAGAAATCTATACACACTGAAAACAGACTCCAAGCATCTCAATGCACAAACATCATTTTCTTTGAGAATTAAACATTTATCATGCTTTAAAAACACTCCAATGGATTGTCTTCTAAATGGCACTATAAACAGCAGTTGTCCCTTCCTTTCTAAGTTTGGTGAAGACTTAATACATCCTGTGGGGTCAGGCTAAGTTCCATTTTCCCTACAGTCAACACATTAACTGCAAATAACATTTCTTAAATGCATCCTAAAATTTCTTTTTAAATCAGAGTTATTATTAAATTAATCAAGAGAAGATTTGGTGTGTGGAAAAAATACAGAATGAATCTATAGGTGTGGTGATCTGTATATGTTTAGCTCAGGGAGTGGCCGTATTTGGAGGTGTGGCCTCATTGGAGTGGGTTTGTTACTGTGGATGTGGGCTTAAGACCCTCATCTTAGCTGCCTTGGAGTCAGTCTTCTGCTAGCAGCTTTCAAATGGAGATGTAGAACTCTCAGCTCTTCCTGCACCATGCCTGCCTGGATGCCACCATGTTCCCACCTTGATGATAATGGACTGAACCTCTGAACCTGGAAGCCAGCCCCAATTAAATGTTGTCCTTATAAGAGTTGCCTTGGTCATGTTGTCTCTTCAGAGCAGTAAGACCCTGACTAAGACAGTAGGGAAGCTCTTTTACATATTCAAGGCATTTGGTTCTTCCACTGGGAAAGAGAGCCTTGAGCACAAGATCTGTAAATAACACACAGTACTGTCTTGGAATTACTGGAGAAAATACAGCAAAAATGTGCTGCAAATCTTCATGTTGTTTTCATAAACTTATCGCAACAGTTAACATTCCTTTAGAATAATACTGTGCTAATTAAAATGTCAATTATATAATAAGAATCTCAAGGATCTTTAGAAGTACATGCTCTATCAGTTTCTTGGATGACTAGAATCAAATGTGATTTAACATAATTGTATTTATGTTTTCCATCTACCAGGCTCAGCATGTCACCAAGGTTTTACTCACTCCAAGAGATGCTGAGCTTATCTCCATTTTCACTGAAATTACTATAATGTTAACTTTCTTTGCTTTAAATAAGATGCCATTACTTGTACCGTGGTATTCGGTGCCTTCACCTCATTGAATGTCTTTTCCATCTCATACCCCCCTCCTAAAATCAATTTCATCAACCAATGCTCTCTCTTGTCTTTCTCAGAAAGTTTTCAAAGTGCCAACAATCGCTCTGAAATCAAGTCTGATTCCTTTTGCTCTAATGAGCATCTCTTCCCTGAAGAATTCCAGTTTTATCCTCCTCCAGATGTGCCAAAGTAAATTCTGGTGCTGATGATCTACCTGTTTTCTCAATTGCCATCACATCTCTGGTCATAAGGGAATTTGCTAGTTACCTTCAACAGGTCTAAACAATTCACTGAGTGCAAGACAATTACTCTCTCTCCCTGTTATCTCTCAATCCCACATGTCAGAATAAGTGTCCCTTTGATAACCTCCAGTGCACACATGAAAACCATGTGCAAAGTTCATAGCAACTTTAGTACTTCAGAGATGGCACCGGATGATCAAGAAGAAAGCTCATGCCTCTAGGATTTACAGATTCTACATTATGGAACTTTAGAAGAAAGAGCAAGACACAGCTACAGCTCTACAAAGATAATGCTTAGTGGGAAACATTTATTTTCATGCTTATATGATCGTGGGTACTTCCCTCCCTAGGGTGAACATTACTGAAGTAACACTCCTACCTCCACTCACCACTTACCCAGATATCCCTGACTAAACAGTTGTGATTTATGCCAAGGAAGACAGAGCAGGAACTAAATATGTTCGGCAGTACCTCTCCAGCATGCTTAGGATCTCTGCCCAGTTGTGATTTTCCATTTTTACTTCCTGTGGTAAGCAACATGTTTCCATCAACTAGTCATCCAGAAGTCTGAAAGAATATACTTCTTGGATGCCTTATCAGAACTCTGCATATGAAACTGTGGTCAGAAACAGGTCCCCTACAACATCTATACTCTCTGGGCTGAAATATCAGAAAACTTCACTATTATGTTTGGTTTAAACCACATTCTCTAATCTAGCTTTACTAACAATAAAACTAAAAACAATCTCTATACTTCCCTTTTCTGTATCTGGTTGGCATTTGGGATGTTGGTATTGCTAGTTGGATTTGGGCTTAGAAAACAAATTAAGGCATCTTGATAAAGACCCATGGCCTCTCAACAGAAAGTTATGAATGTTTCTTGCTCTGCATGCTTTAGTCTATGAGGCCCTTATGGAGCAAGTAGACTTCAACCTAAATCTTAACTGTTTAAATTAATATATTTACAACATTGAACATGTACTTAAAACTCTAGGATTGTTGGTTCCTCAGTCATGAGGAAGTAGTATTCAGATAATGTTTAACAAGTACATATAATATATTATGCACTGTACTAGAATCTGAAGTTATACAGTAAAATGATCAATGACCTTATAGCTGTCTCCTGAGAGGCTCTGCCAGAGTCTGACAAATATATATGCAGGTGCTCTCAGCCAACCATTGAACTGAGAATGGGGTCCCTAATGGAGGAGTTAGAGAAAGAATTGAAGGAGCTGAAGGGTTTTTCAACCCCATAGGAAGATCAAAAATGTCAACCAACCAGACCCTCCAGAGCTCCCAGAGACTAAACCACCAACCAAAGACCACACATGGAGAGACCCATGGCTCCAGCTACATGTGTAGCAGAAGATGGCCTTATTAGGCTTCAATGAGAAAAAAGGTCCTAGGCCCTGTGAAGGCTCAATGCCCTCATGTATGGGAAAGCCAGGGCCAGGAGATAGGAGGGTGTAGGGGGGGGTGAATACTCTTAAAGAGGCAGAGGGAGGGGAAAGGGATAAAATTGGGAAAGGGGATAACATTTGAAATATAAGTAAAGAAAATATACAATAAAAATAAAATAAAATAAAATAAAATAAAATAAAATGCACAACCCTGTGAAGGAGGAAAAAAAAAACTTCAATGACCTTGTCAGCTTTACATTATGTTTCACTGGGTAACATTGATTTTTACCTATAAGGTAAGATCAATATAAATATCACATGGGTTAGTATACAAAAGCATAATAGTACCTGGGACAGAGGAAGCTTTCAGTGAGTGTTGATGAACATGAAGATATGGTTGTGATGATAATGATGATTATAATGATGGTAGTGGTGGTAGTGATGACAATGGAGATGATAATGGTGACTATGATGATGGTGGTGATAATAGTGATGATGATGATGAGGAGGGAGAACATGGTGAGGAGGAGGATGGTGATTGTAGCTGGGATTATGATTATGAAAGTGTTGATTATGTTGTACACTTCACTGAGGGAAGCAAACAATATCTGAGCAACAATAGTTATTAAGGTAATTATTTTCTGTGATTTTTCTCTGAGATCGAGGACTACCTATGACATAATAGAGAAAGTATTTTGCAACTTTCCATCTTCTAAGAGAATACTTGTATTTATCAAAAAATGTTGTATCATGGTAGAATTGTGTTCTGCCTTTAGAGGTACAAGGCTTTCAATTTTACCTCAGTTTACTTTGCAACATTCACAGAAAGCATCTACTGTACAATACACTGTGGTTTGAGTTGCATTGTGACAGGCAATATCATATACTTCATTTTTATTGTTCATTTTTAAATGAGAGGCTACCACTAAATAATTGTACTTACTTGACATGGGGGTGGGGATGTTACCAAACAATATTGGTATCACATTCGGCCTGTTGTAATCACAATCTCAATCGCATCGCTGGACAATTAGGGATTTTAAATGTAAATGTTTATTAGTGTACAATATAATGTAAAATTGGTTATATTCCTGACCTTAGGTCCATTCAAACTCACTGTACTGTCTCCATCAGAGCAACCTTTCACATGTGTATTATGTGAGCTGTAATGGTCTCAGACTCTGGTTTAGCATCTTGGTACAATCTCTCCACTTAGAATCTATCTATCCATCTGTGACCAGCCCATTTATCTCAGCTCCATTGATATTATATACAGATAAAGAATGATGGATTATATATGTACAAATAATCAGCAACAACTATGAACAACCATCAGCAAGTTCATTTATTTATCTATTCAGTTGATCTCTATAAATATGTGGCCTTTATTTATCGAATGATAGACTCTTCAAATTCATCTTTATTTTGAAACAGAAAATCAAAACAAGAGTTTAACTGCCTATAGCTCATAAAAAGAATACCAAATAAATTAATCAAAATATATGCTCCAGATATTAAGTTTTTCAAATTACAGACATCAGATTGAAAAATATTCTCAAAATCTGCCCAATTACATTGTAAAATTTATTGAAAATCTATTACTGCAAAGTTAAGGCGATGGTCTCATTCAAAATCTTTATGGGATATAAAATTCTCTAAAACACTCATCCACTGAAAGTTGAGTAAAATTCACTTATCCAAAATGTACAAATGTATTGACAAATAAATCTTATGGTTGTGAGAATTATTTGTCTGTGTTCATGTATGCATGTATTGTATGTGTTTATGTATGTGTGTTCATGTATCTGAGTGTATCCATGGCTCTAGCTGATTATGCAACAGAGGGCTGCCTTATTGAGCATCACTGGAAAGGGAGCCCCTCAGTCCTGTGGAGAATCAATGACCCAGGGTAGGGGAATGCTGAGGCAGGAGTGGGTATGTGGATGTGGGAGCACCCTCATAGAGGAAGGGGTGGGGTTGAGGGAGGGGATAGTTGGTTTGTGGAGGGGAAACTGGGAAGGGGGATAGCATTTGAAATGCAAATAAATAAAATAACTAATAGAAATAGGAAAACGTATAATAAAGGTATTCTTCTCCTTTATTGTGTTATTCATATACTGGCTTTTTTGTATGACTAAATTCATTAGAATAAACAAAAACATATATTTTGTAATAAGCTTTACCACAGTCACATTAGTTAAGCAAGGAATACATGAATATAAATTCATTAGTTTATAGAGGGGAGATTAATTAACATTTGTAACCCAAAAATATCACAATTTACAAATATAAGTAACTTTAAAAATAATTAGAGAACAATGGTCCAAAAGTTATCAGTAGGTGAAAGTTCTGAGATGATATCCCTAAACTTCTATCCCAATTTTCGAGCATGTTTCTAATACTTAGAAACTGAAACTTTGAAGAACTAGAGAGAAAATTTTTATTTTATAGAACCTTTAAATTTCACAAAGACTTTGAATGTTGAAAGAAAGTTCACGTGTTCATAAAAATACTAGACAGCTAATGTGCTTGAATTTTTAAAGAGTATGGAACTTTTAAAGTTTGGAATATATTTTATATTGTGATATTGACCTATAAGATCTTGGTGGTATGCAAGAAAGGAAAGGATATGATTTATTAGAGATGTCTTTGTGTATCAAATGGACAAAGGGTCAATTCTGCTCCTTGGTTTTCATCTTAACACAACCTAGACATATTGGAAAGAGGAACCTAAGAGTGGCCTAGAGGCAAGCCTGTGCAATGGTTTCTTAGTGATTAATGTTGGAGGATCGCGTCTATTGTGATTGCCTCTAACATTAGGCAGGTAGTCCTTTGGTTTATAAGAAATGAGTGGGAGAAAACCAGGAAGATTGGGCAAGCCACTAAACAAAATACATACATAGCCAATGATTCAGTTCCAGTTTCCAGGCCCCTGCCTTAAGTTACTACCCTCAACTACTTGGAGAATGGCCTATTAAACATAAGAAAAAATAAATCATGTTTTCTCCAAGTTGCTTCAGGTCATGATGTTTTATTACAACAATAGAAACCTTAAGATATTAAAATAATATATTTGTAATAATATCTTTTGACTTTGGAGACAGCACAAGTTCAAAAATTCAAAATCTATTTTAAAAGTTAATGTGTAACTATTGTTCTCAAAAGTGCACGTAGCTGTGGTTATTTCCACAAGACTTGCACAAAATCAAGCTAGCTCCAGCAAGGATAGCAAAGGGACAGAAGGCCCCACACCTTGGCTAAAAAGTGCTATTGGCAATTGATGCCTGCTGGAGACAGAGATTTTTATTTAAGGGGATTTTATTTAGCTAGTGTGGTCAGAATTGTGTTGCCCATGCTATAGCCAGTATTAAATAGATAAAGTAGAACTTTAAACAGATTTTTTAAGGGTATGAAATTGAGGGGGAAATGTGTTGGGGATATCAAAGGAGAGTTAGGGTGGTAGAAGGTAGATTTTATCATAACATACTGTCTACATGTGCAAAATTCTCAAAGAATAAATGAAAGTATGTAAAGAGAAGCTAAGGAGGGCAGAATAATAAGCATAATATAGGCTTTTCTAACTTACGTAACATTTAGTCTTCTCCCTTTGTAGATGCCACTCCTTAGCCTAAGGTTTAGGCTACGGACCAGAGTGACCTCCAAAGGTACATGTCATAAATCCTTAAATATCCTGCCCTCCCCAAGCTTGGTGCCATAGAGAAGAGGCGAAACCTTTGAGAGGTAGGACCTCCTAAAGTGCTTCTTATCAAGATGAGAGTCCTTGGAGTGGATGTTTGGAAACATATTTATTTCCCTGTCATTAACCACCCTGTCAGAAGATGACTGGTCTCCCTCTATTGCATGCTCTGCCACATGGAACACCAACACAACAAAGCAATAAGTCAAAGCCTCACAGACAGGCACAAACAAAACTACCAACTAAAATAAACCTCCCCTATTGTGTTTATGTGTTTTTAAAATTAAAAAAGGATACATACACACATGTAAATACATACATACATACATACATACATACATACATACATACATACTGAAACCAAATTTACACAATACCTTTCCACAAATCCAGCCCTACAAAGGATAATAGATGAGAAATGCAAACAAAAGAAAGAAACTATACCCTAGAAAAAATTAAGAAAGCAATCTAATTTCCACTAACCCAAAAGAAGATAGCCACGTCGGAATCACTATCCCTGAACTCAAGCAGTATTACAGAGCAATAGTGATAAAAACTGCATGGTGTTGGTATAAAGACAGACAGATAGACCAATGGAATAGAATTGAAGACCCAGAAATGAACCCACACATCTATGGTCACTTGATTTTTGACAAAGGAGCCAAAACCATCCAATGGAAAAAGAGATAGCATTTTCAGCAAATGGTGCTGGTTCAACTGGAGGTCAACATGTAGAAGAATGCAGATCCATCCATGCTTATCGCCCTGTACAAAGCTCAAGTCCAAGTGGATAAAGGTCCTCCACATCAAACCAGAAACACTCAAACTAATAGAAGAAAACTAGGGAAGCATCTGGAACACATGGGCACTGGAGAAAATTTCTGAACAAAACACTAATGGCTTATGCTCTAAGATCAAGAAGAATAAATGGGATCTCATAAAACTGCAAAGCTTCTGTAAGGCAAAGGACACTGTGGTTAGGACAAAATGGTAACCAACAGATTGGGAAAAGATCTTTACCAATCCTACAACAGATAGAGGCCTTATATCCAAAATATACAAAGAACTCAAGAAGTTAGACCGCAGGGAGACAAATAACCCTATTAAAAAATGGGGTTCAGAGCTAAACAAAGAATTCACAGCTGAGGAAGGCCGAATGGCTGAGAAACACCTAAAGAAATGTTCAGCATCTTTAGTCATAAGTGAAATGCAAATCAAAACAACCCTGAGATTTCACCTCACACCAGTGAGAATGGCTAAGATCAAAAACTCAGGTGACAGCAAATGCTGGCGAGGATGTGGAGAAAGAGGAACACTCCTCCATTGTTGGTGCGATTGCAGACTGGTACAACCATTCTGGAAATCAGTCTGGAGGTTCCTCAGAAAATTGGACATTGAACTACCTGAGGACCCATCTATATCTCTCTTGGGCATATACCCAAAAGATGCCCCAACATATAACAAAGACATGTGCTCCACTATGTTCATAGCAGCCTTGTTTTTAACAAGAATCTGGAAAGAACTCAGATGTCCCTCAACAAAGGAATTGAAACAGAAAATGTGGTAAACTTACACAAGGGAATACTACTCATTTTTAAAAATAATGACTTCATGAAATTCATAGTGAAATGGACGGAAGTAAAAAAATCATCCTGAGTGAGGTAACTCAATCACAAAAAAATATATATATATACTCATGGCATACACTCACAGATAAGTGGATATTAGCCCAAAAGCTCAGATTACCCAAGATGCAATCCACAGTCCACTTGAAGCTCAAGCATAAGGAAAACCGAAGGCAGATGTGCAGTTCTTTTTAGAAGGGGGAACAAAAATTCATAGGAGGAGATATGGATACAAAGTTTGGAGCAGAGACTGAAGGAAAGACCATCCAGTGTCTGCCATACCTTGGGATCCAATCCATATACATACAGCCACCAAACCCAGACACTATTGCTGATGCCAAGAAGTGCATGTTGACAGAAGCCTGATATAGCTGTCTCCTGAGAGGCTCTGCCAGAGCCTGACAAATACAGAGGCAAATGCTCATAGCCAACCATTGGACGGAGAATGGGGTTCCCACTGGGGGAGTTAAATAAAGGACTGTGGGAGTTAAAGTGGCTTGCAACCTCACAAGAACAACAATAACAACCAATCAGAGCTCGCAGGGACTAAACCACTACCCAAAGAATACACACATGGACAGACTCATGGCTCTGGCTGCATGTGTAGCATATGATGGCCTTGTTGGGCACCAATGGGAGGAAAAGCCCTTGGTTCTGCCAAGGCTCAACCCCCTAGTGTAGAGGAATGTCATGGCTGGTGGCAGAAATGGGTGGTTGGATGGGTGGGGAAAGCCCTCTTAGAAGAAGGGTTGATTGGATAGGAGGGTTATGGATGGGAAACCAGGAAAGAGGATATCTTTTGAAATGTAAATCAAAAATTCAACAAAAGAAACAAACATGAAGAAATAAATAAAGAAGATATAAACTTTGTAGTAGAAGGCATGGAAAGAGTTGGAGGGAGAATACTCAGAAGGACCTAGAGGAAGGAAAAGAATGTGGACAAAGGGATTATTTCTACTTCAATTAAAAATGTAATTCAAAACCCACAACAGAAAAAGAAGAATGAAAAAATAAAGCCAAATAAAAACTTTGTGTTTTCTTAGTTTCTATGCTTTTACCTCATTTAGTAAAACAATTTATTTTTCTACATTTTTACTACCTACAAATTAGACAGTGTCACAATTATCATGAGTTGATTACAAATAAAATAAGTAATGAGGCTTTGGTATATAGCACAGGTGCCAGAGTATTTGACACCTAGGATCACCAAAACTAAACAACAACAACAACAACAACAGAGAGAGAGAGAGAGAGAGAGAGAGAGAGAGAGAGAGAGAGAGAGAGAGAGAGGAAGTCAGTGACTAAATAGTGAAATAATGTAAGAAGAAAGATTAAAAGGGCAAAGAAGAGGTTTGTGGCGAGTGGGGTTGTTGATTTGAGGAAAGTACTTAATAGATAGACCTAGGAGATGTTTAGTTTCACAGAGCTCAAGTGAAATTTGTAAGCCAGAAAGAGATTCTGGAATCATGTACCCAGGAAGCAACTGGATTTACCAGAAAGGAATATATTACCAAAAATGAAAGAGATGAGAAGTCATCAAGGAACAGAGGCAGAAATATATTAACCAAATTTATGATGAGACGGTGGCCTATTGGAGAATATAGAATGATCTGTAACAAGTTAAAAGAATAATTTTGCAAATAGATGCTTTAAAAAACAGATTTTATTAGATAATATTTCTAATGTGCAGTGGTTCATCCCTTTAGCTATGAAGTTAATATTCAAAGAATATTTAATGACATATTTAATAAAGGCTTACTAATATTAACAATCTTAAAATGGCTTTAAGAAACATTTATTAAATGTAGGAAAAGTAATAAAAATACAATTTAATATTATAAATGTACCAATAATATATTTTTAAAATGAACCGTTTGTACTATGCAATTTCAGTCAGACAAATGATAGCTCTGAGCTTTAATTGACACCCCAAAATTGTTGGATTTAATTCAACTTCTCTGTGGTATTTTCCTCAAAGGGAAAATTCACTTACATATGAGGATTGAAAACTATAATATCCATGGCTAGTAATCTTATAACCTAAATACCAAATAAAATTTCTTTCCTTTTTCCTGATGAGTGTTCAGAATTATAAAAGGCAAGATTGAGTGCTCACCAAAGTCTGACTCTAAATGACGTTATATAATGTCTACAAATTATCTGTCTTTACATATAAAAGGGCCACACAGCATACCAAGCCTTAAAACTATAGAAGGCAAAATTCAAGTCTGAATCATATGCAGATAATTTTGTATTACAAATATTACCTAATCTGTATGAGTTAAATAGTTTAATGTATTAAGTAGCTTACAGGATTAAAATACCTATGCTGTGATATTTTAAATAATTCAATCAGGTGATGCGTTCTAAGTTTATTAATTTAAGCATTGAAGATACCTGACTTTTAAAAGCTGTATTAACTGTCTATTGCTCTGAAACAAACTGGTACAGATGCACTGGAGAAATCAGTATTCATGTAGAGTTGGTAACTCAGAAGTCCCTAAGGAGGGATGCACTTCAGGATCCTACAAGGTTGAATTCAAGGTTGCCTGGATTGTATCATTTCTGAAGACCTGCATGGTTGTTGGCAAGTCAGCTGATGCAGCTTTACATGTAGGCTGTTCATTCCCTAGGTGGACTTCAGGTTTCATTTAGCAGAGTGTATTCACATTTATCATTAATTGTCCCCCAGCAGTGACGAAAACTCTCCCTGTGTCTCAAATACCTCTGGCTTCTCTTTTTCTGACCTTACATTCAGTTTAAAAGCCTTATGTGATGTGGTCAGGCCCATCTTGGCTATTCTTTCTTTTCCAGAGACAACTATGTCACATAGTGAAAGCTCCCTATTGTCATTCTAATCAAACTCCCAGGACTGTGCAAGATCTGTGAAACAGGTAGGAAGAACCTAGTACCCCTTGGTAACAAGCCCTTTGAACACTGTCTATCACAATAGCCGTGATAGCATTCATCATGGTGCTCCATTGAATACTACCTCTAATTCATTTTAAAGTTATCATACCCAAAGTTTGAATAAGTGATATATGATTAAGTATAGAACTTAGTTCATGTTCTCATATATTTAGTGTTTAGCTTTAGATAGAAATATGTATAGTTAAAAAAAAAGAAATATGTATAGTTATAGCAGGAGGCTGAATTTTTAAGTCCTGAAAAATCTGCTATGTATTTGCCTTTCTGATGACTTCTAAGAAGTCCAGTTTTGGTTCTAATTTAAAAAGAAAAGTAAGCTCAAAAACTGAAAGTTTCCAACCTTTTAATTCTGATGCAAGACAAGGACTCCTGTACAAATCACAGATCTTATGGATGTTCATGGACAGAATACCACTGGAAACAAATCCTGTTTAATGACAGCTAACTCTCGAATAAGGACATTTATGAAGATAACAAAACTAAGTGAATTCCCTCAATAAATCTATCCATATGTCCTGTTTGCAAAGGACCAATGTTTTTAATGCACCACTTCCTGAACTATGAATACGTGTCTACATTATGAGAAGTGAACAAAATTTAAGAGCACTTAGGAGAAAGCCATGAATGTACACTTATAACACTTATATGCGGCACTTATATGCAGCTTACTTTCATTCAAATTTTGCATTAGAATATTACACACTTTTAACTGACTCTTTGTAACCTTTTGTATAAATGATTTTTTTAGTTAATGAAAAAGCTAAGGCTTAGAGGTGTTAATCAGTGTGTATAAATATTCAGCTAATCTGGGCTACAAACAGCAGGCAGAGATATTCTCATTACTATTCATTACACTTGGTAGATTTAGAGATTATGCATGAAACTTTGGGTGAAGAGAATTGAAAAATATGCGTCGTGTGGAATGTCTACTCTTTTTAATAATAACTGAATGACATGAGAGAATTTATCACTATTTTTCATTATCTCACCTCTAAACTTGGGGATTATCTACTTATCTCTTGGGATTTACAAAGAATAAATCATAGATATTTAATATTCTCCTAACACTCAAAACATATGAAATAATATTAATTTAATATTCATTTTATAGTATGTAATTGCATAGCCTCTTTATGCATGAAACTAATGATAGCTTTGCAAAATCTCAACAGAGATGCACAGTTTAGTCTTAGATTCTGGACTCTGTGTTCTAAAGCTCACTAATGAATACAACTGTTGTTTCCATTATGTTCAACTAAGGGCACTTCTATATGTTCCTTGGTCATGTAGACCACTGTGATGCATGCTGTAGCATTAACTGAAGCCATGGTGTCTGGTACATGATTATTGATTGCATGGTCTGAGACCCTGTAAGAGTAAAGGAAGTGAATTATCCCATCTGATTATGTTAAATTCAAGGTCATTCTAAGGACTTTTATATGCCATTGAACATAAGGTTAAGTACAACAATTTATCTCATTTTAGCAGTTAACATTGTTTCTAAGAAGAATGCCTAATTCTGATAAGTAGAAGTTAAAACAACCAAAATTCACATATAAAATTTAATGTTAATTGTCCAAATATCTGGAAACCCAATAAATCCAAAGTAGATGTACCATGAATGTTTTATTCAACTACTTAATTATTAACAAATAGTAGGGTGGGGAGAAAAAGCAAAAAACAAAAAACAAAACAAAAAAAAAAAAAAAAACCAAAACAGTAAATGCTAGACACCTGTATGCTCACACTAAGAGGACAGAAACAACAAAGAAGGTGCAGTCTCTGCTCCTCTCCACTCTACCTTCTCACTCCTTGGAAAGTATTGGAATAGAGGATTGAAATTTTAGGCTAACAATTAATAGATTATTTCCCTGGAAAACTTTAGTCTCAAGAGCTCAGAAAATAAATGACTTTGAAGTTATATCCAATTGATTATTCCAACTCCCCACAAAATTGTGTAAATACTCTGTGTATTTTAAACACCAATAATAGTTTTGAAATCATAAATTATCAGTTGAAATTCAACCCATATCACAAAGGAGTGTGAATGGTTTGTCATTACCAGAGCAATGTGTAGCTCATTCAAATTGTGACAGTCATCAAGCTATTTGCCAAATATTCCCATTTCTACTTCTGATTGAGGGTTCTCCTTCTAATTACAAGGTTCTCCTTTTTTCCCCAGTCAAAGTTAACCATATTTTCTGACTTCCATTTGAGGAGTGTCTATAAGTGTTGATACCTACAGTCACCAGCATTTAGTTATATTCTGAATATAATTCCTTTCTCAGAGACTGTAACAAGGATAATGTACAAAAGACAATTGTAGACATTCATCCTGTCTCTGTCAGCATGTCTGGGTTGTACACAAGGTATGTGAGACAGAAGGGAGCTAAATATTTTCATTACAGTGAAAACTAGTTTTCTATGATGCATCTGTACTTTTAGAATTATGTCCATATCCATATGAAACTGAAGGCAAGCTCGGAAAAATTGGAAGTCAAAGCCTAACTGGGCCAAGATGGTATTTCAAGCCTACTTTGTCTAGTAACAGATCATGTTACTACCCACAGTTACTTTTCTTCATAACTTAAAAGAACACACATGATATGTACTCGCTGATAGGATCTAAAAAGAAGCTTGGAATACCCATGATACAACTCACAAACCACATGAAACTCAAGAAGCAAAGAGATCACACCAAAGTGGGGATATTATGATACTATTCAGTAGGGGGAAGAGAGTAGTCTCCAGGAAGAACAGGGAGAGAGACAGAGATCTTAGAGGGGAGTGAAAGGGGGGGCAGATTAGATATGGAAGGAGATGTATGAAAAGTACAGAGGGTCAGTAATTTGAAAGTAGGTGTATAGCAGTGGGGAAAGGGGAACTGAGGTAGTCACTAGAAAGTCCCAGATGCCAGGGACCCAAGAGGTTCCCAGAACCCAACAGGGAAGACTTTAGCTAAAATACACAACAAAGCAGAGATAGACCATATAGAGACCATATCCAGTGAGTAGGCATGGCCCCATTTGAGGGATGGGGTCACCCACCCACCTCAATAATATTATTCCAGAATTCCTCCTGTCAAAAGGAAATGCAGGGACAAAGAGTGGAGCAGAGATTGAAGCAAAGGCCATCCAGAGACTGCCCCACCTAGGGATCCATCCCATCTGCAGACACTAAACCCAGACACTATTGGTGACACCAAGAAGTACTTACTGACAGGAGTCTGGTACAGCTATCCCGTGAGAGACTCTGCCAGAGCTGGACCAATACAGATACAGATGTACACAATCAAACATTGAAGTGAGCACAGGGAACTCCAATGGGGAAGTTAGGGCAAGGACTGTAGGAGCTGAAGGGAAGAACAACAATATTAACCAGACTCCACAATGCTCCGAGGGACTAAACCACCAACCAAAGAGTAAACAGGGGGTAACCCATGGCACCAGTTGGATTTGTAGCAGAGAATTGCCTTATCTGGCATCATTGGGAGGGGAGCCCTTAGTCCTATGGAGGCTTGATGACCTAGGACAGGGGAATGCTAGGCCCCTTGGGGCAGGGGAGCACCCTAATAGAGGCTGGGGGAGGGGAAGGGGACAGGAAGCCTGTGGAGGGGAAACTTGGAAAGGGGCTAACATTTGAAATGTAAATAAATAAAATAATCAATAAATAATCACAAAAAGGATGTAAATAAAGTGCTTTGAAAGAAAGAAAAACAGGAAGGCATGATTTGAAAACATAAGCTGAGGACAGATGACAAGTTCAGAGTTCAGACCATGTATGTCCAATTCAAGAACACTCATGAAATGTGGAATACAGAACCAAACATGTATTGCAGTATATTCAAAGATTTGTTAAACTTCCATTTATAGAGTTTGGTAACTGATTTCTACATGTCCTTTATGGAAAATAAACAAACAACAACAACTTCCTTTCAGGTCAAAAACTAGAAACTACTTTCAGATGTTTATTCTGTCTTTTCTGGGTTTTTTGTTTGTTTGGTTTGGGGGTTTTGTTTGTTTGGTTGGTTGGTTTTTGGTTTTGTGGGTTTTTGTTTTGTTTTGTTTTGTTTTTTTGGTTTGGTTGGTTTGGTTTTTTCACAAGATTTGGTTTGTTTTTATTTTATTTTGAATTTGTTGGTATTTGAACTAGGTCTTCAGGTCAGAGCTTGATCAGCAGATAAAGGTACTTTCTGCCATACTTGAGGACTCATGAAATTTGGAAAGCACTCATTTCTATAGGTTGTTCTTTGATCTCCAATAAGCCCACTGTGGCATGCATGCACACACACACACACACACACACACACACACACACACACACACATAATCTAACAAGAAGAGGAGAAGGAGGAGGAGGAGGAGGGGGGAAGAAGAAGAAGAAGAAGAAGAAGAAGAAGAAGAAGAAGAAGAAGAAGAAGAAGAAAGAAGAAGAAGAAGAAGAAGAAGAAGAAGAAGAAGAAGAAGAAGAAGAAGAAGAAGAAGAAGAAGAAGAAGAAGAAGAAGAAGAAGAAGAAGAGCTATTTATACTACAAATAATAAAATACTTGGATATGTTTCTAAAAAAACTCAAAATTTTCAACAGCTTTGACTCTAGAAAATTTAACTTCGAAGATGTAGTTCAAACACAGATAGACTCAGCTCATTCACACTGATTAGCATATTCTCCAGTTATCTTGCCTCCAGTAATCTCATCTCTGAACATTCATTCTGCTATTGGGTAGCAATTGAATAAACCTTTCATTGTTGTTATTAAATGCTGTATTACACAGACTGGAGATTATACCGTGGGCACTAGGGAAAAATTCAGGGGGGATTCTGAGCCTGGGAATTGCATAATTTAATGCAATAAAGAGAAAAACTGGTAATATGGAAACAGTCATGGACTAGATGTTTCCACCTCAGTAATTCTTTGAGCAGCATAATATGCGTGGCTGGCAGTTACCTTGGCTGAGGGACACAGACTGAATAAGATCTCTTAAAAAATACAGATTTCTGTAAAAAACAGAAGCTATTGCCCAATTTCAATGAACTATTGTCAAGAGAAGTTATACACATACACTGAAATTTTTTAAAGTGAGGCAAGTATCTGCATTTTTGTTGGAAATATCCTGATGTCAAATTTTGTAAGTTAATTATTTATTTAAAAGAAACAAACCCATAAAACAGATTGATGCCTTAAACTGTAGACTAGCAATGCTAGGGCCAAGTGGCATGTAGGAGTAATGTGAACAGAAAAGGACGTCCTTTCAGAATTGCTAAGTTGTTACAGCCTGACAACTCCTCATTCCATTGACCACACGAAAGATCCATAACAGGCAAAGTGCTTTCCATGGGCAAAACTGTAAGTATGAAATTTCTAAAACAAAAGGATTTTTAAGGAGAAGGATTGAAGGAGTTGAAGGGGATGGCAATGCCACAGGGAGAAAAATAGTATCAACTAACCCAAAGCTCCCATAGACTAAGCCACCAACCAAACAACATACATGGACAGGATTGTGGCCCCCAAAATATCTGTAGCAGAAAACTGCCTGATCTCAGTGGGAGAGGATGTGACTAGTCCTGTAGAGACTTGATGCCCCAGGGAAGGGGAATATAGGACAAATGAGGTGGAATGGGAGGGGAGCACTCTCTCAGAGGCAAAGGGTAGGGAGGATAGGGTGGAGATGGATCACGGTGAAGGGAATATTTGGAATGTAAATAGATAAAATAATTTATTAAAAAGCAAATCAGTGGTGCTCCATGAGAAACATATTGAAAGGCCTTAGGTGTTGATAATCAATAAATTTATATACATATGTGTGTGTATGACATTAAAAGAATATAAAAAAATTTAAATAAAAATATCTGAGTATAGCATATAGATGTTGCTTTTGAGAAATTCATATAAGAAACTAGGCATCTCATCTTTGAATCCTTCTAGTCAGCAAATAATTAGTGTCTAACTTCTAGAAGCATGCATACTAAGGACAGAACAACCAACAAGAAGTAAGAAATCTCTGAATCTAGGTAACTTGTATTCAGTATACAAAATATCACAGCAGTACCAGGAGTAGAAACCCAGTAGAAACTCAGTGATTTATTCATAAAAGGGTTTTGAATGTGGACAGGGCTGTTGGTAGTCCAGTAAGGATTCCCAAAGCAGTGACATTTAAACAAGAACATGAAGATAAAAGACATGCTTGAAGCAAAGACAACAGCTTCTACAAAAACCGAGTGAATGAAAGAAATGAAACATATTAAAAAATAAACACTCAGAGGCCATCAATCTGGACTAACAGCTTGACTAACAGCTGTGCATAGGAGAGATGAGAACAACAGACAGCAGCTATGTGGACCACTGTAAGTGTTCTATACTTGATCCTGAAAGGCATGTGGGTAAGAATCTGGGGGGTCATATCATGAAATGGTGTATGAACTGGTAACTCAATTCGTTGAATTATCATCTCATTTGTTAGTATTTTAGCATAAGGGCTTTAATGAGATTGTTCTGGGAAAGTCCTTGAAGTACAAAACCACAGCATGCAGTTAAGATAAAACAATAGAAAAGAAAATCAAAGAACAAAACTAGTGAGAAAAGTGGAGAACAAAAAAAAATGGGAAAAATAATCATTGTTAAGTAGAGTATATTGAGGATTCCAATAGAGCCCAGGGGTAAAAGGGTGAGCTTGAGAGAGATGCTGCCCTTCCTATCCCATGCCTGTGGGATAGAGTAAGACTTAGATCATAAACAGGGGTGAGCATGATTTGATGCATTTATCACTAACTCTAACAATCACTTCTGCTTCCAATTTTAGGGGGATCTCAGAACTCTTGGATTTCATTGCTATTCAGCAGAAGTATGTATTTTGTGCAAATTCCCAATAGATAAAACTCAAACAACTCAAGCAACTTGTGTGCTTCCAACCTGGACAGACTTCAGAGGCAGAAAGCCTTATTCTGCTACCTTGAATTGAGACACATACTCTGCCTTTCTATTTCTCTACAATGAAAGAAAAACAACCCTTTAGATTTCTGTCTTAAGAAATTTATTTTCTACTCTATTAGCCTTGAACCAATCTAAAAATTAGGAGAAGCATTTTAGATGAAAATAACATATTCAAACACTGTCTATAGGTCTAGAATCTTCATGTATTAGGAACCAAGGAACAGAAATAATAATCACTTATCAAAGCATGTTGATTATTTAATATATGCTTTTTGTATCTAAGAATCTACTTGTTTTGTTTAGGACAACAAGTATCTAAGCACAGCTTTAATAAAAGCACTTTATTTTCTTATACTATATAAGTAGGTTTTAAAATACTATATATTTTTCCATCACAACTACCTAGATAAAATGAAAGACCCATATGCCTCTGAATTCTTCAAAATAAATATATTGATACCACCATGGTAGTGTGGGGGAACAGGATTGAAGCCCTGAAGGCCAGCAAAAAGAATAGAAACAGGCAACTCGGGAGGTAGGAGGTGGAGGGGACCCTCTAGAATGTACCAGAGACCTTGAAAGTTAAAGACTCAGACTCAAAGGGAGGGACCTTAGATGAAGTGCTCTACACTAGGAAGGAGGAACTTGTAGAGCCCACCTCCAGTGGAGAGACAAGATATCAAGTGGAGGGAGGGGGTTGCCATCCCACAGTCCAAAGCTCTCAGAATTGTTCCTGTCTGATGGAACTGCAGGGACAAAAATGGAGAAGAGAATGAGAGAAAGGAGGTCCAGTGACAGGCTCAAATTGAGATCAAGCTCAAGGGGAGACGCTGGGGCCTGGCACTGTTATTGATACTGTGGTGTGCTTGCGGACAGGAGCCTCACATGGCTACCCTCCCAGAGGCTCAACAAGCAGATGAGAGTCAGATGCAGACACTAGCACCCAACCAATGGACAGAAGCCAGGGACCCCTGTGGTTTAATTAGGAAAAAGCTGGAGGAAACTAAGGAGGACAGTCCCATGGAGAAACCAACAGTTTCAACTGACTTGGACCCCTGAGATCCCTCAGAGACTGAGCCACTAACCAGGCAGCACACACCAGCTGATATGAGGCCCCTGGCACATTTACATCAGAGGATGCCTAGTCTGGGTCAGTGCGAGGAGATGCACCTAACCCTCAAGAGATTTGAGGCCCCCGGAAGTGGGGAAGTCTGGTGTGGTGAGGATGGGAAGGTGAGACATCCTCTTGGAGATGGGGGAGGAGGTATGGGATGGGGAGAAGTCAGGGGGCAGACCAGGAAGGGGATTGTTGCAGTAAAAAATAAAAAAAAAAATAGTCTCTTTTATCCCACGCTAATGCCAGCACTGGCCCTGGAGGGCCACATGGCATCTGTGAGATATTTTCATCTCAGTCAGCAAAGCATCTCACCCACTAAGCTCCATCACACCTCACACTGCTGATGGCTACATCTAGTTCCCAAGGTGGGTCGCTACCACACTAGTTTCACACAGAGACCACCTATGTCTCCTTTACTGTAGACTCAACTATGCTGACACATGAAAGAACACACCACCTGATCTAATTGATAAGATATAATATGCCCATCTAGACAGCACAAAATTCCATACACATTCATCCCTTAAAAATAGTGGTAGCAACCTGTATCTATGTGCAGAGAAGAATCTTAACATCGGCTGCCATGTTCTCCCAGCTCTTCGTCTAGCTTCTTCTCTCCTTCATATCATGGGTTCATAAAATGCAACGCAACATTCTTTAATCTCAGCTCTAGGGAGCTCGAGGTGCTTCCCCATTCTCAAAATGTCAGACAAGACTGACAGAATAGGAATCACGAAGACCTTGCTAGAAAGCAGAACGGTGAACCCAGGAGACATAATCCAAGGCATCCATTCACTTTCATAGCTATCGTCTTACCTTCATAAAGCTACAATCTGAAGAAATCCTGGGATCAATGCTCCACCCCTAGTCAAGAAACTATTGACAACTGAGAGCTCCTGACAAAGTAAGGGTCAGGTTTTTTAAGCTTATAACACTTATAAGTTGGCCATACTCCATTGGAAGGTCACACATTCAAAAATATCAAGCAGCACAAATTGTCCTTAATGGGGGAACAGAGACAAAAAATGCTATTGGAAAGGGAAAAGAAATGAATCTGAGAAGAGTTGAGAAAGAAGGGGTAAAAATGATCAAATTACACTGTACGAAACTCTAAAAGTGATGATGATGATGATGATGATGATGATGATGATGATATCCTGAGATTATGAAGAGCTACAGCCACTCAATGACAGTTGAAAGGAGGGAGAATCAGTATTAGTTGCCCAATACCAGTAGTCAACTTTAATAACATAGGCATACTACACGTTAGAAATACTGCATACACTCAGCAGGTTGTATTTATACTCATATGTATATACACATGTAACAAGAATAATTAAAGAAAAACAAGAAGCAGTGAACATAAGGATAACAATATATACTAAAGATGATTTTGTTCTTAGAAACAGGATTGTGTTATATACTCCTAGTCCTACCTGGCCTGGTATTTAGTTCATGGCCCTGGCCATCTTCCCTGAAGCTCCTAAGTCCTGGGATCATGAATGCTCACTCTTAGCTGAGTTTGACCTCCTTCTAAGAATAGGTCAGTGACAGGAACCACCTACTACTAAGTTTCTTGTTTATATGAACCTGACTGCCACAATGAAGCCAATATAGATGAAATTTGTAAAAACAAGGTTAGCACACTGTTAATTGTTAAAGGTGACCATGGTTTTATTTTTCTCCTATATTGGATTATTAATTTCCAATGCTGGTAAGATCTTTCCATTCTTTGCAATTGTCTTTAAACATGCAGTACAAAAAGCTACTCGGGAATACCGTATCTTCTGATTTCTCAAGACAGACACATCTGAATGTCCCAGCACCCTATCTAAGTGAGTGAGCAAATTACAGACATGACAGGCCACAAAACAGCTCCCTGGGGGAGAAAAGTTTTGATGAAGTGCCATCTGTTTTCTGCCCCACTAACTTTTAGATCTACTCACTTAAACACACACCTGCCCACTTCCGCATCTGCTGATAGATTTTCTTCAACATCCCAGCTGGTTCAAGACAATGACAACAAAAGCCACAGCTGCCTCCTGCAACTGGTGGCAGTCTGGGAAAGAGATGCCTCTATTAGACGCTGTTACCAAAAGCGACAAAATCCAAAACTGTGTGCAGTAGTAGATAAAAAGCATGACAGGCCAGTGATGTCACAATTCAACAGGCCCCAACATGGAAATATCTCTATCCTGAGTCAACACCTAGGTCCCATGGGACGTCATCACCCGTGTGTTTCACACGTAGTAATGTAAATCCTAAGTGACCCTCTCTGTTAAAGCTATGAGTCAAACCCTCAGTTTGGTGACAGCCAAAAATATCTCCAAGAACCTTACAGATTATGTGGGATGCTGAAAGGAACGAAAGCTAAGAGGAACCTTCTGTCAGAGCAATATTCTGCTCACTGCTCCATCTGGCTCCTGCTCTCCTTCAAAGGATCCAGATTCTTGGACCTAGGAAGACAGCTCTGTTAATGTTAGTGCTCGTCTTGAAAGTACAAGGACCTATGCTCAACCCTCAAGACACACACACACACACACACACACACACACACACACACACAAATGTGGAAGGCAACTGAGCAATGACATTCAAGGTTATCCTTTGATTTCCACACTCATGTGGGCGTACACACACACACACACACACACTCAGAGAGAGAGAGAGAGAGAGAGAGAGAGAGAGAGAGAGAGAGAGAGAGAGAGAGAACTCAAAAACTATCTTGATATATCTCTTTAAGCCCCTATTTTTATGGTGGTCTCATATTTTAGTATAAATATTGATTATAACATAGTTTTATGCAGATTTCCTTTGACCCTGTATGTTTTCCTTTTATGCATATTTAACTTTTGATCCTACCATCCTGTGCACTGTACTAAGAATCCAGATTTCCTTTGATCCTGTTTATTTCCTTTTGTGCATATTTAACTTTTGATCCTACCATCCTGTGCACTGTACTAAGTCAAGAGCTCCTGGTAATCAAAAGACAGCTCATCTTAATTTAGACTTATCAGGTGACACTGTTCTCTTGGTAATATTGTCATCATTACTCCCTTGGCAGTAACTACAAACATTCTCCCTCATTCTCTCACACCTTGCCCCAACCTAAGCTTGCTCCATGCAGTTTTCAAATATGCTAAATATTTCCTTACTTGGGTAATCATTTTTATATTCTCTGCAGTATAATCCCCAGTTTCACATTTTTTTTTGCTTCAATGATTACCCTTACATGTCCTAGATAACTAATTAAATCTACACTCCCATATTCCCTTCTACTTGACTGAAACGCCAACCTTGAGATTCCATTTTCTTTTAATTAAGACTTCCTTTCTGGGTATGCAAATTTTAATCTTCCTTGTAAACCTGTCGGGTATTTTAGTCCACTGTTTCATTTCTTGGGAATCGAAAGAGATTCTGTATGTAATTACGGTAACAAAAATGAATCTGCTCCATTCATCCTGGGATGCTTAAATTTGGTGTAGCAACTTCTAAGAAATTCGTATAATAAAAATATACTATAGACCTCTAACACAAGGACCTTAGTAGTAGTGCATCATATGTAGCTTTGAAAGTATTCTTATATGAGATGGAAAGTAGATCAAAACCCTTCATCTCTTTTTAACTGTCTCCCAAGACATAGGTCAACCCTTCTGAACCACTCCTACAGTTCAAGTCTGAAATCCTTCTCTATACCAGAGACCTTTAAATACACATCACACATCATTCCGAGAGCAACCAAACCTTCGACCACCTTTTTGCTTTTCCGACCAGGTACTGTCCTCAGGGTATTCTGCATCCCTGATTGTTGCATAGCACATTTTAGCCTTAAATTTATTCAGTTGTTCAGATTAAACTTGAACTCATGATCCTCCTGGTTCTCCCTAGTTGCTGGGTTAAAGGTCTGTGTTATCAAGTGCCTTGTTCCCAAATGTTTATCCACATCCATATTAGATTACTCAGACATCACCACAAAACACAATCTAAGCAAAAGCTTGGGAATTTTATTAGGATATATTATTGTAGAAACCCTGTTGAGACATACAGAGAGATAAACCTTCTTCTACCTTTTCTAACTATAATTTGGCATCTCTAATTACAGGTAGGATCTAATAGAACTGTGCATCATTCCATATATTTGAAACACTCGGAGTAATCTTTAGACTTTGTTACCTGTCTTCACAAGCAGTTGAAAAACAGCCTTTGTTAGTTTTCTTACTGGTTTATGGGTATTCTTGCAAGCTCCATGCCATCAAAGAAAGACTTTACCATTTGATTAGGTTTAAATGAGGCATCTTCATTCTTTTTTGCTTCTCTGCGCCACACAGAATAAAGAATTGTCTTGGCCACATAATGAATCAGTTCAGCAATACTCTACTCAAACAAAAATTCTTTTAAGAATTCTGAAATGCTTCTTTCCAGAAAATGTCACTACAGGTGGTGCTGGGGCACTTTGTACTTAGTCCCTTAAAAAACTGTGGACATCCTGAATTAAATAAAGATATTATTTCCCCCCTTTTAAGCAATAGAGGCTGTTTTAATGCAGAATAACTTTTGAAATTTTATGTGAAGCATTTTGTTGCCTTAATCACTGATTACACAGATCAAAACAATAACAACTATAAAGAAGGTTTAAAAATAAATTTTACCTAATACCAAATTAATATGTAGATGTAACCCTCTTTTCCTATGTTGGATTTTGAATTTATTAAAGGCATGATAAATATAAAATGCAATGAGAATATTGAGATCTATACCTTACAATGAATTGCTAACCTAAATTTGATGAGATCTGTTTGAAATATGTGTAAGTATTAAGTTCATCCTTCCAGGACAGGTGTAAATAAAAAGAACTCTACCTTGAAAAGTGAGGGTATTTCAAGATAAATACATGTTTTTCAGAATTCTGTGTTGTATCAAAAATTAGAAATTCAAAACAAATAAGCATGCTGTATAATATATTGTTCCTCCTGTATTTGTTTTTATTTTACGCTTCTGGCGGAGCTATTTTTCAATGTTACGGTAGAGCACAACAAATTAAGAGGGCATGTGTTTTCCTTAAGGTAAGTGAGGAGTAGCCAGACATTTCAAATGGAATTGTGCGTGACTTAATATCTGTAAGAATCGGTCTCTAAAAGAGAACACTCTAGAACCTTACTGCAGACAGAACAAGACCTGCTCTCCGAGGTTCACAATGTTCTTCAGGTTCTTAGATCTCAGATTGGCAGACAATGCCCAAGAATTCACTCGATCCTCCTGAGAAAGGACTTGTTTTACAAACAGGAAAACACACGATTCTATAATATCCTTAATTAAGACAAAGGGGCAGTTTTTAACAATATATTTCTAGGTATGAGAAAAGAATGATATCATTTTATGCGAAGCCTAGGCTTTGCTCATCACAATACTTCTAGCATTTAAACTAATATAAGAAAATCCTTAGAGATTAGTAAGAATGACTGAACTGTATGTGCAGCTACAGGTTTGCTCCATTCTATGTTACGAGGAAAAGTAATTGATTTGTCTGGACTTCTGTAACTTGTCCTTTCCAGGAAACATGTGGTGACATTCAGAGTCATTTTATGAATGGTAGCACACATGTGTCTTGTGCCCCTCACCAAAAGGAACCTCATATCTATGAGACCAACAGCAACTTTACATCCTGCAATGTCTTTACTTTGGCCTGACTTCAATACTCATGAAGGAACAAAATTGTACAATAATTTCATTTGATCCTCTCCATTGAACAGTAATAAACTGCAAACTGCTAAAACTCTTCATTTGGCCATCTTCTCTGATTCCAATATCATAAAATATGATTCAGGTGGAGTAATAAAACCAGTGGGTGGTTCATGCATACATCACTCAATCCATTGAGTGCTGACAAAGGAAGGGAAGCTTTTACTGTACTGGATCTAAGTGATAGAAATAAGTAAATCTAGTAAGTAATGTGTGTTTGGGCCTCCAAGAGGCAAACTAGTAATAAATAAAGCATTGGTGGTATTTATGGGTCTTGCTTTTCAATGATGTCACCCTCTGAAAGCACCCATGCTACCTAGCCGAATACACATAACTGCTATCACTCACTTTGTAAGCTTTCCCTGTAATAGTCTTGCAGTTACACATAAGAATAGATTTAGGTAAAACTCTAAATCTATATACTGATTACACTCTGCTACACCGCCCATTTCTGGAATACGCTGTTTTGGCACCTTCTTTCCAGGGTATAAACAACACACAGTGTTAAGAAGGGTGTCCAGAAATGCTATGATGCTGTCTAGTTATACCATAAATTACTAAAAAGAATACAGAATGTTGTATATAACAGTCTCATTGTTTTTGTTGAACCTAGCATACATTAGGATGAATTTGCCAGTAACCTAGGCCCCTACAAGACTGAGAGACCCAGGAAGGTCCTAGACAAAACTGAAATGATTTCCAGAGTAGGCATCTGCCTAATGGTACTGCACCACAGGAAGCTAGAGGCTTAGGTCGTCCTTACAGCCACCCACAAAGTATTTTATAGAGAGAGGAAGTGATAAATGACTCGATACCCTGCATAAACATGTTTAGAGACACCTACTTGCACACCTGTGTGAAATCCCACTTATTTATTCTCACTTTGTCACTCTGGAAATTCCAAAGGCAGACTTCACTCAGCCTTTAGAGCAACTGAAAGGATGGCTATGCTACAGAGAACAAAATAGGCTCTGAAATCTTCCTCAGGCTTGTCCTGAATGGGGTCCTATTAGAGGCTCTCTAGGAGTCTCTGCTAGTCTCAGTGACAAGCAAAATCTGGCCAGATGCACGATTCTACTGCAGGAGAACTGGACTCAGCCACAACTGTATCAGCGGTGAAGAGGCAAAAGCCAGACTCTGCAGTTTTTAAGAGAAGCATAGAAACCCACCCCCACTTTTGGGGTTTACACTGTCTCTATCTGGGATCACAACTTCTTAAAAGACCAGCTAAATCTCTTCTCCACACACATTGCAACCTATCTTTCCTCCGTCTTTCCCTTACCTCTTCCATTGCATGTGCTTAGCTCTCAAATCACTATTCCCACTAGGCACGTTGCAAGAACTAGGTTTTTTTCCATTCAAATTTCTGACACCACCCCGGTTAGTTTAGATTTGCCAATTGTCAACAACATTATGTAATGGGCTTTGTGTTAATGCAACCTGTTTCGTAAACCAATCTATTTCATTAATCGATTAGTTCACATTGTCACACTTCCTGATAATCACAAAGAAAAAAAAAACATCAAAAGGAAAATTTTCTTTTGTGTACTGGCTTTATCTCTAGAGACTCCTTAAATATACAAAAGTATGTGGACACAATACGACTGAATGAGGAGGAAAAGCACATTGTCTTCTTTTACTATGACAGCACAATATGTCCAGGCTAGACAGGGTGCATCCCTTTAATTCCAGGACTCAAGAGACAAAAAATTCAAGGCCAGATTGTCCTAACAGCAAGTTTCAGGCCAGCCAAGACTGAACAGTAAGACCCTCTCTCAAAACCAAACAAAACCAAAAATTGAATTTTATCTGCTCAAAAGTAGACAAGTTTTACAAGTCACGTGTTGTACAAAGCAAAGTAATACTGAACATTGTCTGCATGGCAAGGAAGTACGACCAGTGACTATCATACTATGGACAACGATTGACGTCAGCCTTCGTTTACGGAAAGCTACACAAAGGCCTCAGATGCGCATAATAAAATAAGTCCCCAATAGACAAATATGCCACTCATTTTACCTCTGTTAAAAAAATCCCCAAGGAAAGGTTGAGTACCATACTAAAAGTTATTCCGTTAACATTATGACAATAGAACTCAGGACCCCAAAGAAGACTTACCTCAGTCATTATTAATAAGTAAATATATACATATATATGCAATAAAATAAAAATGTAGTATACACCTCTAACTCAAGGACCTTAGTAGAATGATGATATTTTGCTTCTAAAGTATCCTTACGTGTGATTGATAATAGAATGCAAACCTTTCATTTCTTTTAAATGGTTTCCAGAGTCATAGGCCCTTCCTTTATAAACCACTCCTACAGGTCACTCTAAAGTCCTCTGTACCAGAAACTTTGAATACATATCACACATCATTCTGAGACCTCATGAACCTATGCTTTCAACAACCTTTTTGCTTTTCTGACCAGAAACTGTACTCGGGGTTTTGGACATCACTGAGCTATATATCCAGTCCTATAATTTTTAATCCTTTTATTTTACTATATAGTCTTGTTACATAGAACAGGTTAGTCCTCAATTTGTCCTGTTGTCCAGACTAATCTTGAACTCACGATCCTCCCCGTTAACCCCCGTAGTAGCTGAGAAACATCTCAATATTTTTCTGTATATCTTGAATAGCCCATGTTAATTTTTAATAGATTCAAGTAACACAATTTACAGAGACAGGCTATCACACATTTCTCTGCATTCTAAGGATAAGACTGAACTTATAATTGGACATTCGGACCTGAAATCAATGACTTGACCTCATGCCTTTTATAATGGTAGACATTAAACTTCATATGACTTCAGATCATAAAATAAGGAGACTAGGAAAATATGTTCTGGAAGAGCTCTTCAAAACAACTTTTCCAAAAGTCTAGTTAAGCACGGTACTCAATCTAGATTTCACAGACTGTATCCATAATTTAAATGTCAAGGCTTGTCATTCCTAATAGTTATCATTGCTGAGCAGCACTGTGACTGTTAACTGTCACAAATACATGAGGCCTGGCTACACATTCATTCTGCCAATGACCCCAGAAAATTGATCTAAAATGAACGTTGGTCTTTTTAGTCGGTTAACAATTTGAAAGATTCCTCAGGAAAGTAAAACTATCAGTTTATCTAGGTTGCTACCTCCAATGTCTAACATGAAGATAAAGGAGTAACTTTGTTCATGTATTAGCAAGTGCTGGCTAATTTTAATGTATGTTCTTGATTGACAAGATCTGGGGACAAGTCTATCTTGGGTCTCTAATCTTATAAAGAATTCAGATTGCAAATTTTTAAGAACTATAATTTGTTTCCTCTAATTTTTCAAAGAATACCATCTCCAAAGAGATACACTTCATGAAGAGATGGCCTCTGATATTTGTACAAATCCAAATGTGCTTCTCCCCACCTCCCAGCTGTATGCCACATGATGCTTTATTGAGACTCTATGACTAGCTTAGCCACACAACATCTCTGTGAGAGAAAAGGCTGGTAGGTAAGTAAAACTCAATCTTCCATTTTACAGATGTGAAGTAAAGCTGAAAATAAGACAAGTCAATCATTCCAAATCATACTCTTAGTTTGTTGAAGAATCATTAGGTTTTGAATAATTTGGTAGCAAACCTGGTCTGATCCACCTAAGTGTCATCTTTAAATATGGTGGCAGCAATATTGAAAGAACAATATGGTAATCTGGTCATAATTATTACATTTCTCTTAAGGAAAAAAAGTAAAGTGTGTTTGTAATTCTTTTTGTGCTGCATGCTAAAACTTAAATTCATTAGAATTAAATTTCATTCAAGAGATTCACAGGTGGTAATCTGAATCTGAACCTCTGTTCTGGAAGCTTAGGATGGATCTAACATCAAATCATGCAAGAAAATTTGCAAAAGAATTACAGGCTTGACAGTCTACATGTGTCTTAACAAGAGACACAATAAGCAATTAACTTTATAGTAATAAATAAATTAGCTTGTATATTAAAAAGTGTCTTCAGAAGAATGAAACTAGGTAAGAGCAATCAGGATTGATGGAACAGTTTTGCTATAAGATGTATTAGGTTAGCCAAGGTAGGTGACATCAATGAACATTCTATGTACAAAGAAAACACCAGCAAAAATCCCCCACAGAGTAGACTGATGTGTCACCTAACAGGAAGGATGCCAGGGTAACTGAAGAGACATCTGCAAGCAGGGAGTTGTGTGAGATGAAGTCTAAGAATGAGTGGAAGTTAGATCACTCAGGGCCACGCAGATATCCAATGCAGAATGGACAGGGTATGATCACAGAACTCTGAGCAGACAAATGATATGATCTGATTTCAAATTTAAAAAGAATCT
Organism: Rattus rattus; assembly: GCF_011064425.1. Lineage (NCBI taxonomy): Eukaryota > Metazoa > Chordata > Mammalia > Rodentia > Muridae > Rattus > Rattus rattus. The sequence goes on from NC_046164.1 coordinate 27,999,548, forward strand.
ACCATTAAGTATTACATCCTTTTGAAATGTATAATCCAATATACAGCATAACCTGTGCCTTGTATCTTAATTTCAATGCCCCATCCTTCTCTCAGAATTAAATATGACCACTTACACCAATTAAATATCACTCTCCCCCCAAAAAGTCAAGTCTTAGAGTGTCTAAGGAATTTCTCTGTTTTATATCTAATATTAAAAAGAGCTGAATGACTTTACTTTTTTAAAAATCTGTCTTCTCTTTTCTTAAGTGTGTGTGTGTTTGTGTATGTCTGTGTGTTATAAAAGGATAGAAGTAATATTTATGATTAATTATCTAATTAGATGTTCATTTCAGTATATTATAGAATACACTAAACCATTGAGTATAAACCATTTTCTATATTAATTTATGAAATGTGACTATTTACCTGAACTTTCTACTTCACATTCAGGTTAAGACTTTTAGGTTGAGAGCTGATAGGGCAGTAAAGAATGCGTGCAGCTCGCAAAGAGGACCTGCATTAATTCCTCAGCACCAGCAAAACCTCCTGTAATTCCAACTCAAGGAGAATCTGACATCTCTGACCTTCAAGGACACCTGCACTCAGGTGCACACGCAGCCTAGATATAATTACAGATAAAAAGAATATATGTTGCAATGTAAAAGTAATCAGGATAATTTAAGTTTGCATGAGTCTATTTAGAAAACTGACACTGGCATTCAGTTAATTTTCAGTCACTTTCTAGTTGTCTTTGTGTACATCATTTTGCAATATTCAACTGTATATGACATCATACTCGACGTTTATCAGAAGAACTGAATTATAAACCTTATTTAAGGAATAATAAGTGTGCTTCTACAGAAGCAGGGTATTAAAGTTAACGCAAGTGCTGAGAACCAGAGCTGGCAAGTTAAATCTGAATAAGAGGCTCGTTTCTCCCATTGAGTGACACTGCTTACCTCAGCCCGCGTAACTATTAGGGCATCCAGGTACAAATATTCCCATTTTCCAGGTGGCAGAAACTTAATCCTGAAGTCACCATTTATCTTATGGGCACAACATGCAAATGAATATCCAGTATCAGAAACCAGAGGATTTATGATATGAAATCCTTACAATCTTATTAAGATAACCAGAGGCACATGGAAATGAAATAAACAATACAATAAAATATGAGATAAATGAGATAGAAACAACAACTATTAAAGGAATTCAGCAGATAGAATTGAATCTCAATGTTTTAATTCAGTTAAGAAGGTCTGTATTAAAGACCCCTAGTGTCATGACAGTTTTCATAAAAATGTTAGGCTTTCAATCAGCTGAGAAGAGGAATAAAAGTCACTCTAATAACAGGAGAGCATATGAAAATGGATTGTCAAAAGAAAATAGTGAAGTCTGAGGGGCCAGATAGCAACATGGAAAATGTACCCCAAGAAGCAAACTGCAGGACACTTGGCTTTTCTTGAATGTGTTTGTTTTGTTTTGTTTTTGATACTATGACGGGGGGAAGGTCATTTGCTGAAATATAATGTAGCCTGTGTTATTGTGTAACATTCCTAATCAACTTATAAAATAGAAAGGTACACACAGAGCATTCACTTTTAATCAAAGGAAACAAGGCTTCTCTGCTCTGGCACCTTAGCAAGTGGGGCATAGAGGAGAACACCATTGTAGATAGGGTTACCCTCAGCCTATACTCAGTACAGTACCATCAACAGGATCTATCACATTGGGGGCATCAAAGGTATGGGATCAAGGGAAGAGAGAGACATGTGTAAAGTAGTTTCAGGTAATAAGAGTACTCAGATCATGCAATATCTGTAGCTAATCATTACAAAGGGATTGAGGAAGGAAAAGAGTAACCTAAGAAGTGACACAATGTGTTCCATTAAAGCAAGTACCATGACAATGAGGATCCATATTTGAATGTGAGTAAATGGAATTTTAATGTAAGAGACAGTATTAAAAAAAATAGAGATCATGGAAATATCTGAAACAGAAAATAGGTAGCCTCTCCTACCCAGCCATGCAACCCAAAGGCAAAGATCGTTTTTGAACTGAAAAACAATGAACTTCAATATCTAACTTTCATATTTTACAATGTGTTTTACCCCAGGCAATTTATTTAAAAAGAAAAATTTCTATGTTTGATATAAAAGAGCTTCCCTCTTGCAATCCAAATCATAAGCCACCATTACAGATTAGGACAGTTTTGTGTTAGACTCGTTTCTTTAGGAAGAGTATGGTAACAGTTTCCTGGCACATTTTCTACCATGATTTCCAAGCCGTTATGTTTCAACTAATTAGAAGTATCCAGTATTAAGGAAATACAGAGTTCCTTTTTTGTTTTACCTGTTAGAAAATTAAGTGGTTTTTTTTTTAATTTTTCTCCTTAAAGAAAGCTCTTGTAAATATAACCTGCCACTGTGTCATATTTGAAATACTGTTCTTCCCTTGGGTCATCTTTTAAATGCAAAGTTCCTCGCAAGGATTCATGTTACTAAAAAAACATATTTAAATGATAGACTGTTTACAATATATCGACTGTTTTCCTATCGCTGTCAATATATTCTGTACAGTTTCAAAAGATACACTGAAAACTAATGTCTATCTTTATCAAAATACTTACTAATATAAAAATTTACACATTGAGTTAATGTAAAGTTTTGACCAAGTCACACGTACCCCAGGCTAGACCAGAACTCCCTGTGTGGGGAAAACAGACTTTGGTTGCTGACACCACAGGTGTCACCAGGCCCAGCTTAATATAGATCCTATCAGCAGCACTACAAAGTCGTTAATGCTGGAACAACGACATAACTCTATTGTTCATCTCCTGGAATGGAATGTTCAGCTAATTTGTCTAATTTTTTTATCAATTAAGCATTTCAATAACTACATGTACATGGACATATTTATCACATACAGTTTCATAGTTAACGTTTTAAGTAGCATGTCTCTATCTATACACACAGATAAGCATTTAACATTATTAAAACTCATGAGTAACAGTATATTGACTTGGGACAGTTTTAGCAGTTCCACCTCTGTGCTTACTTTTATATAACTGTAGTGACACTTGGCAATCCTGGAACTAATTAACATTTAACACAATAGCATGTTCTAGTTTCCTTTACTTTCTTAGATTAAAAGAACATGTTTTTTATTTTACTGGAAAATTGTTGTCGAAGCTTGATATTCACCCATGTGACAACTTTGTAAAGTAGGTTTTTAGTCACTACATATTTAAAACGTCTTTATGTCTCTTATTATTGTGTATCTATGCTGATCTGAAAATGGGCATTTGTAAAAATGGTAATTTAGTAAAACTTGTTACTACACAGGCACATCAGATACATAACACAAACAGATATATCCTCTCCATAGAAAACAGGATGTTTCCAATAAATTAACTATAAGACTACTCACACACACACACACGCATACACATGCACACGCACACGCACACGCACACGCACACACACACACACACACACGTCCCTATAAGAATATGAGCATTCTACACAATATATAACTAAATAGCTTAGGCATGTGTAATGGAAAATTAAAATGTTTATTTTGTGGTTTTTACTTTCCATTATCTAGGGCTTCAAAGGCTTGACAATTTCTTCATGCACGGAATGCATTAAGGTGAGAACGTTACCTTGAACTTATAAAGCCATTGTTTTCTGAAGGTTTAAAAAGAGAACTATTTTTACCTCCCAGTCCTGGTCTAAGACGATTATCGTAACCATCCAGAAGTCTGTCTAGAATTCTTGTAAAGATGGTGATATTATTTTTAGCCTCATCTTCTTGGATGTTAGCCAGCACCAACCTAAACAGATAATTTTACACATTTGTATATATCTTCTATGTACACACAGTGTTTGGTTAAGTGCCAAAACGCTCTTTTTCTTTGATCCTAATTTAACTAAATTAAAGGCTCTTGCAGCCATTAGTGACCCACATTTCTTTCTCTTTTCCACTTTATAAAAAAAAAAGAACAGTAAATGCTAAGATATCAAATGAATAATAATAACACCTTTGAGCCTTCTAGCACTTGACATTCTGTATGAACTTTGATCTTAAAGTCTATTCTTTAGAACACACCAAGTTTGTAGATTCTTATGTGCAGACATTGTCAGCAAGACTGCTTTGCAGTTAGATAGAATAACTAGAGAAACTTCCGAAGGAAGTCTTCGGTGTTGTGAATATTAATTGGAAAATAAATTGTTAGTTGTCTTGGTGGCACAAAATTTCTCTATCATTCTCGTACATAGCAGTATTGTTCTCTTATGTCTTGCACGGTTTTTCAGATGAAGGTAATTTCCTCTCTTGGGGTATACCTCCACCCAATGGCCAAGCATAATATAGACATCAGGGGAACTCCATTGGCAGGCTGCCAAGCTCCAGTGTAGCCAGGAGATGGAGGTGGGCTCTGAAGGCAGGAGCAACACATAGCCTCACAGGCTCTGAGAAAGCCAGGACCCTTGAGTGGCCTCAGAGGAGTGATAGGGGGCTACATAAAGATGAAAGTGTCCAGTTACCCTTTCTCCGGTGATAAATTTGTGGCAAGGAAAAAGGTCTTAAAACACCCCCCAGCGAAGCGTTAGAAGCAGTGATTTTTCTCCATTATTTCTCTGACATAAAGCCAGAAACCTGATTTTGTGACAGCAATTTGGTACCAAAGAAACTGAATGTATAAAACAGAGTGTCCCCTTTCATTGCCATTTTTTTCCTCAGAATGATTCAGAGATTTAAATTACTGTCCCCAAAAAAAGAATCATTTATATAATAGAATAAAATACTGCCGTGAACATTATTGGTCAAATATAGAACAAGAAATGAGTAGGGATATTTATTTAAGCTGTCAGTGGTAGTTCTTGGTGCTTATTAATTGATAATTGACTGTCCAAGTCTTTAGAGTCAATGAGCATGTGTACTTACATTCTAGAAAATATATATCATAGAAAACATCGCTGACAGAGACCACTTACATTTAAATGAATGCAGAACCAGAAGCTAACAATACTCATAATGCACCAAAATTGGCAACAAACTTCAAGCTGGCATTTTGAAGAGCAGAGTGGATGTTGAAGTGTGGACATGAAGATGAACATCCCCAAATTATGTAAGAATAGCAATGCATACACTGTACCGTCAAAAGTTTCTCATTCTGATTTTAAAGCCAGTCTCTGAGATAGTCATAAGAGTCTCGCTGAGGTGTTCCACCTAGACGTGTTTGTTTCTCAGTCTTATTTCAGATTCTCTTTCTAAAGTCAGCATTCAGTTATAGTGGGCATTTCCCAATTAAGTGAAGTATTTCCAAATAGATTTCTTTTAAATATCTTAACTATTGTTTGGTTAAAACTCACAAAGGGAATAATAAAATGATATAACACTTATTAAAAAGTAATGGCTACAGAATAATTCTTACAAAATTCATGTTCTAGTTTTTCTTGGGCTTAAAACCATTTCCTACAGGCATTCAATGAAATATACCCACTGCTAGTTTTAAAAAAAAATATCAGAGAAGACGGCATACAATTAATATGAGATTACTTAAAGCCATCAAAGTAATTTCTGTGTAAATAATAGGCAAAAGAAAAAATCGCACATTTGAAGTAACTACTCTTTTTATCATTAACCATCTGAAAAACAAAATATCTCTAAATTAATGAGATGAAAAAGTTGCTTCCTAAATCAGCTTTTGTTTCATTGTTTGTGATTGTCAAATTGTATGCTGCCTCCACCTAGAGGCTTCAGACTTACACATCAGTTAGGTTTTCTATATCGTCTATAGATGCCCGGATAACTAAAACCAAACCGCAAAGAAACAGAAAGAAAAGAAAAATACTAAGTTGCCACTTAAATCATTTAGCTGATTTTTTTTTTCTGTTTGTTCCAAAGAGAGATTGGCTACCTTACCAGACTTTGGTATAGCTATGTGTGCCTTAACTTCAGGCATTCTTCTGGCTAAAACATTCCTGATAGAGCAGTCTCGTCTTCAATTAAACACCTCAAATAGAAAAAGTTCCCATTCACTATTGTGTTTGATTGCTTTTAAGAAGGAATCAGCAAACTTTTTAGAGTTTCGGACACTTAGGTCAATTTCCTGTTCAATCCGTTTCCACTAAAAATAATTCCTCAAAACACCTAGTCTTTTAAAGAGTATGGATTCTGTTCTGTAACTTAAAATTTACTCCTAGATCTGAAATGAAGAAATCAAAAACAACGTCTCACCTGGCTGGGTTCCAAACCAGGAGAACAAGCAGCGGAAACCATACGTTGCAAGTGCTCAATTTTGTCCTCATCTTCCTTGTTTGCGAAGCTATGGAAGAAAAACAAAATTAAATTAAATTTGTTCTCAATCCTACCAAGCAAGTAACCCAAAAGAAGAACTCCATTTCAATTGGGGGGGGGGTGTTACTCCTGTCTTCTAGGTGTAGAGCTAGGTGGCAGGAAGGGGGGAGAGTTTTTTTTAATGGCAATATGACACCACTAATATATTTTTCCTTTGCCCTTAACTTCCCCCAGCCCCATTCTCTGCAAACACTTCGCTATGCACATATGAAGAGACAACACCGGGACTCTAAACTGACACAGAAGCTTATGAAGGAATAGGTTGGAGGAGTGTGCGCGAAAGAGGTGGAGAGATGGATACTCCACGCCTCGCCCTCTCAAGGAAGACCACCTCCGCAACCCAGCAGGAAAAGCATGCAGCCTACTTTTTCATTAGTATCTTTCCCTTAGAGTGGATTGTGGTCCTAGCGCCTTCACTTTCCTCAACCACCACCACCACCCTCAAACAATATATAGAAAATCCCATCCAAATCATTCTCCCTGCCCTTCCCCATTTGCCTACGTCCATGTTCAGGAGGCAGTGGGGTGGAAATCAAGTGCTGCGAACTATGCGTTTGACAGCTGCTCTGGAGCCAAGACTACCCAAGAGCGTGAGGTGAGGCTCAGGATCAGAAGCCGAGCAGGCAGGCAGCGCAGCCAGTGTGTGCAAAGTTAGAGACTGTAGAAGAGCCGGGCCGGCTTGCAGCCACCGCCGGACTGGCTCTTGGGTTTTTATTGTAGTTGCGAATATACGTTTCTGGGGAGGGACATTGGAATTCTATTTTGGAGGCTGGAGAGAATAGGGGAACCTGAGCCTCCGTGTCAAAGGAGCATGAAGAGTGGAGTGGGTTGGTGGGGTGGGGGTGTCATGCTGGCGAAACAGAGGAGAACGAGCAAAGGTCCCCCGCTGCCACCAGTGTCTGCGACCCTACCTGAACAGCAAGCAGAAGTAGATGTTTTCCTCCAGTGGCTCTGATTCTGTCTCCACAGAAAACTTGAGGAGAGAGAGAGAGAGAGAGAGAGAGAGAGAGAGAGAGAGAGAGAGAGAGAGAGACTGCAGCAGCCTAAAGAGCAGGCAGCGAACCGATGGGCTGGTGGAAGCTGGAGCAGAGCTTGAGGAGTCGTGGCCGCGCGAGGAGTAGGCGGCGAAGGCGTCCGTAGTGGCGGTGATGGGCGGAGGAGGAGGAGGAAGAGGAGGAGGGAGTAGCGATGGCAGGAGCCAGGGGTGGGGGCGCGGAGGCGCGATGCGCGCAGGCAGCAGCGGGCACGAGCCCCGCGCCTGGAGGAGGAGGAGCCAACCTAAGGAAGAGGACTAAGGAGGTTCCCAAGAATAGGGGACCCCCTACCCCCACCCTAATCCTGACCAAGCGGCCGCTGCCCCCCGGGCACCTGGGGCAGCACAGTCGGGGTGGCGCCTGGGCACCCTAGTGCGCCTGGGAGCGCCGCTGCCCGCGCCCACACCGCGCTGGAGGAGTGGAGCCCACACCCCGCCCGGAGCTACTCTCCGGAGGCAGTGAGCTTCCTGGTGTAAGGGTTAGGGGGCCGCTGCTGGGGAGTGTGGGTGCTGAACTGTGAATGGTGTGTGTTTGTGAGGCCCTAAATCCCGCGGGCCGCTCCCTGCCGCGGGTACCCCGACATCATCCCTAGCGGAGCGACGTGGCTGCCTGGGAGAGGTAACGATGTATGGCTCCCACTGGAGGGCGAAGGGGCTAATCACGCCTTTACTTAGTCATCAGCGCATCCACGCAGGACCATGTTAAATGCACGTTACGTGGAATTACACAGCAGGAAGTTTCTTTGATTTTTCTTAGCCCTCTGGATGTACCCCTCTTTCTTCGGTGTTCCCACAATTAGGGCCAGTTTCCTCTCAAGCTAGGAGGTCTGGAGCCTTGCCCATAACGGATCAGTGAGGGCCCTGTGCTGACCTTACACTTCGGGAAATCCCCTACCTTCTTTCAGCAACACCTTTCCCTATTCTCTTTGTCCAGGCATTCTCCTTACCTGGTGATCAAGATTCAGTCTAAGAGCTATAAAAAGTTTACATTAGCCCGGAGCAAAGGAACCGGCTGCCTTCTTTCCATGGCAGTCTGCAGACAGAAGCCAGAAGCGAGATGGAGCCCCTTTAGGGCTTTTCCTTGGCAGAGACTTGTCATTCCAAACCTATCATACACTTTGAGAACTCTGTGTTTGATCTGTCTGATTTTTTTTTTCTTCCGTTTTATCTGGGGCGATAAAATCGAACCATGCAACTTGAACAGAAAAAGAAAAGGGAAACCAATGAAAAAGAAAAGAAAGATGCTTTCCTTTTTGGACTGCGCAGGAGACCGAATCTTATGATCATTCTACTCAAGCAAACCAGAGCCGCTCTTCGCTCTTTATCTTTTTCCCAGAAGTTTTCATACATGTGAGACACTATAAAGGGAAAAGGGGAGACTTTACTAAGCTTGTAGACTCTGTTGTTTTACATTCTGAGTTCATTATGTGCCAAATACAGCATTTTGGTAGTTGGGCCCCCAAAAAATAAAGATGTTTTTTGCTAGATGGTACAGCTTTCCTAACAGGCAGTGCTAATCTACAGTAAATTTTAGCTTCGCTTTGAAGATTATGGGAGGAGAGGAAGACACTTACAATAGAAATATTTCAGGCCGTTCCTTTTAAACCATAAGCCACCACTTCCCCCAATGAGTGTTTAGCGTCTTAGAACCCAAGCAAACATTTCTTCTTATTTAGCCGGCCCTATGAAGAAAGGAGAAACACGCAGCCTTCTCCTCCTCCATCATTAATATTCCCTCCCTGACTTGCCCATTGAAGAGTCTAATTGAAATTCACAAAGATAAAAGACTTGCCATTTAAAACCTTGCAAGCAGGGACTCTAGAGTCTTTCACTTGGGAAGAACCCTCCCTCCTGCCCCTTCCTGATCCACTCCTGTGTATCCATTATGGTTAGGAACTCTCCCACTATGCCATTTACATCGTAGCTAAACTGTTCATTTTTGACCAGTGCGACCATATTTCCCATGACCCCCCCCCAAAAAAAATTCTCTTTCATGAACTTCAGTCTGGACAAATGTGTTCACATAGTATTCTAATGCTTGTATAGTGCTATTATTCCTTCTTGATTCTGATATGGGAAAAATAGATTCTGATCTAACTGCCCTCTTCCATTTTGAAACTTTTTTTTTTAAGAAAAACAGATTTGTCTGTGAACAGCCTGATTCAACTTGTAATCTCACTGACAATCCACATTTGAGAAACTTTGTCAAGTTCAAGCAGGCTGATCAGAGTAATTTCTTTCCACCACTTAGTTTCTGTGAAAGTGTGTGTTGAAACAGTTCGAAGATGTGCATACACATTTACAGATCCTAGAGTATAACTAAAACTCTTTTAAATCATAAAAGGTTGATTTTTTTTTAATATTTCTCCCTCCAGAAAATGTTTTATGACTTCTATTGAGGTTGGACACCGAGGATTTAAACTTCAAAGCTCATTGAAGGAATTGGAAATCAGAAATGCTGACAGGAGGTAACAGTCATCTGCCCCAAAGCTATGTTCATGCAGATATCTCACTTAGTCTAGTCACTGTCCAGTCTCCTCAAACATCTGAATGCAGCTGGTTTTCCTCTCAGCTCCTTAGAGTAGCGAGGGTTAACAGCCTGAACTTTGTGGTTGGTGACTAAGCTTTTCCCACTTCCTTTGGAACATATCCTGGAGAAGCTGACCCTGAAAAAAAATGATAGCTAATTGGTTGCCAGTAAATCCATTCCCATCCATGCTTGGCCAGTGCAGAGCCTCCTGAGTCGAACCCATTTGATTGACTTGTCTAAATTGGATTGGAGGGAGAGGAGCAATACATCTGCAGCGTCCAAGGGCATGTAAAGTCCAAGAATAAAAGAAAGCGAATGTGAACCCCTTTTATTTATGTTGCATTTTTCTTATATCTCACAATACTGTGTGATTTTTAAATTTGTTACAAAAAATGTGTTTCCATTTTTACAGACCAAGGTGGGCACTGCTACTCCAAACTCTCTAAATGCCTTTAGAACATCGCAACCCTTGAAGCTTTCGGCAAGAAAGCAAAGAGTTTATGTGTATCTGCAAGTATAAATGAACATTAAGAGTGTATTGCAGAAGCTCCCTTTTACAGTATAGGATAACTAGTGCGGAGGCAGCTGGTCAGCTTGCAGAGCATAAAGGACTGGAGTGCTCAGCGATAAAAAGGCCAGCTATATCATACCACTCTTCTCGTGACTCAGGGACAATCACAGGAGATAGAGTAGAAAGACTGTAAGAGGTAATAGCCATCTAAAGCAACAGAGTATTGTCTGGACAGGACAAGACTATTGCACATACAAGCTCACAATAGCTTTGACTGCATGCACAAGACCTGCACAGACAAAATGCTAGGATATATTTGGGAGGGGCTCATGATGTGGAAGCCTTCTCTGAAAAACTGCTAGCAATTGATAGCTTCCTGGGTGGAGATTCAGTTTTCCTCAGGGTTTAGATGCCTAGGAGACTATTCATGCTCCAATAGATGGCCCTACTCAAGTACATACCGACCAGCATTGAGTGGATGTAGTGGGTTAAAGAAAAATAAAAGATCATAAGAGAGATTATGAAGGAATCGAAGGGTTGGGAAAGGTGAGTGGATTTGATTGAGATATAATATAGGCATGTGTGGGATACCCAAACAAGTTATCAACATTCATCAAAAGAAATATATAAATTTCAATACAAGGTGTATGTAATAAATATCTATGTTATATGCCTAAAAAATAAAATTAGTGAGAGGTTTTAATATCATTTCTACAAACTTCAGTTTCCCATTTGGAATAATAAACCAGAATTACTTCATTAAAGGTAGCATTGCATCATATACAAATGTAAAATAAACGTTTATTCAAATGAGGGTATGTGTCCTGTTGAAACTGTTTATCCAACACTATGAAGACTGTGGACTTGTGTTTGATTTCCAGGATCAAGTGGTAAAAATGAGAGAAGCACCTCCCCCCATGTGCATATCATGACACATCCTCTACCCCAAAATAAGTAAGAGAAATGTTTCTTTATAATAAATGCCCACAAAAACCCCAGGTGAGAATGCAAGTCGGGAACTGAAGGATACAGCTTTGTTTACAAAGTGAAAGACTCTTCTATATAAGTTCCTTAATAATTCCCAAATATGCTCTGAGTATAAATCTGTTTTCTCATATTCACCAAGTTAGAAAAACCAAAACAGAGAAACGAAAGGAAAACTGGAGCAAACACCCATTTGGCAATTCTCAAGTCAAAATTGTAGCTTGATCAAACTCTATTTTCCTTGAAAGCTGTATTTAGATGGATGGTTAGACTCCCAGATTCTTGAAGGAAAAACAGCTGTAAAGTAGGAGAAATAGTCTTACAAAGAAATAGTCTGAGCTGCTACTCTCTCGCACTAATGTATCTGGGTCACATTTCATGAGCACTAAATGTCTGTGGTACAGCAACTAGATTAAGCTGTACACATTGCTTCTTTCAAAGAGAGTCTGTAAACGTTCGTAAAGTAGTTTTACACTAGAATGTATCAACCATTCAGTGTATACTGATGGTTTCTGATATTTTTAAAGCCAACTATTCACACAATTGTAAACGTATAGAATAGATGGTAAGAAATTCATTGCTAACTTTCTGTGAAACTGTCAATAGATCGTTTTTCAGTTTATTCAACTATTCTGAAAACACAAATCGAACTTCAATAACTCAATCCAAAACTCCTAGAAAAGTGCACTATGAATTTTGTTCAGTCTTTGCCCGAGTATATGTCTGTCATTACTAATGAAATAATGAACTTACAGGAATTTTATTTGTAGAACTTTATTTTATATTTAAGAAACCTTTTATATATTAATACATGTAATCTTCAAAAATTAATAATTAGGATTTTATTATTCCAACTTTATGATAAGAAAACTCTGAGGTTGCATTCATAACTACCATGGAAATGACATACTTATATATTGAAAGGAAAAACCCACAGTCAGTCTATGAATATTTCAACATCAATCAGAGACATGAAACAGAAAACAGTGATCAATTATTTCTAAGAAAAAGTGAAATAATCTATAGTAAGTTAATTATGGATATCAAATGATGTCCCGTAGAGATCATTATCCTTAGAGACACACTGTATTTGCCAGAGTGATTTGCTCATAGTTGTCTTAAATAATTGCTGGCATTTGTGGATTTAAGTTCTTTGGTATACAGATCAGAAGACTCGATGCCAATATTAAAGGTGATATGACCTTGGTTGTCTCAGTAGATATTAGCATATCTAATGTATGCTTTTGATTCCCAAAAGTCCTTTCTGAAAACATACTGGCCATCACTGTTTAGACATCTATTTTTCTTCAAATTGTTTCACTTCTATGTGCTGCCTTCTATGTGCCACCTAACTTATGCCTCCCCCAATCTGCAGCCTGAAAATTCTTGCTCTCTTAACACCCCGTAATTACCTTAGAGGCACATTGGTTGATGATGAGAAATGGTTGATTACTGTTGCTGTCAGTTGAATCACAGCTCATTACCAATTCCAACCCCTTCACAATTTCACCATTGGCTGTAGCCCTTCAGTACCAATAAATCGTAGCCTGCTACCTACTCCCTCTCTTTCTGTTCCCTGTTTCTCTAGTTTATCTTTCTAAAGTCAAGATATTGCTAGTACTAATGGATAGCGCCATTTGAGTCATTTAGAATTTTTTTTTTTTTTTTTTTTTAGAAACAATCCAAGTTAACAAAACCATTTCGATCACATTGGAATCTAGCTTTGATTTTGCCCTCCCTGTGCTGCCCTTGTAAATTAGCTACCTTTTGGTCACTGTGATTCAAAGCATGCGAGTGAACTTTAAAAGGAGTTTTATTTAGGTAGCATTTTAAAAAGATAATGTTCATTGCCATGAGGGAAGGCATAGCAACCAGAGTGTCTTTGCAGCTATAGTAGTGAGAACTTGTTTACATTTGCTAGGATCAAGAAGCAGAAAGAGGGGACAGTCAGTACTCAGATCATCTTCTCATTTTCTGATTTTATTCAATCTGGGACCCGGCCCTTGGGTCAGTGACTCCAACATTCAAACTGTATCTTATCCCTTCATGTAATCCTCCCTAGAAATGCAAATGACCTCACAGAAATATTCAGAGGAGTACTGCACTCATACCCTAGATTTTATTTAATCCAATTCCATTGACTGTTACACATGTACGTGAATGTGCCTGCACATGACTGAGGCATGGCCAATGTCATCACTGTTCCTTCAAGCATTCTCTTTTCTACATGCTTTATACCTTCATAGCTCATCCCATTTCTTTCAAATGCTAGTGTTTCATATCCCTATGCCTCTGGATCCCACTGCTTTGCCAAATGTAATCTCGCTTTCACACTCTGCATGGTGAATATTCTGCGCTTCAGCCCTAGAAATTATTTATTAAGTTTCCAGGAAAAAAAATCACACTTGAATTTGTAACCTCACTCGGTATAGCATAGAAGTTTAGCATTGCACCCAAAATGTGGAACTTAACGATCCTATCTCAATTAGTGATGGTATTAAAAGTACCATACCCCAGAAAGCTTTTAAGCAGCATAAATCATGTCTACATGGTTCTAGAAGTGATAAAGGCTAACATTGTGGCCAATGTAGTAAATATCTGCTGACAAGCTACTTTCTCCTCACCGAGTCCACAAGTAAAACATGATAAAATACATATCCCTGGGACCTCTTTTATATGGACCTAATTTCATTGTTTAGCTTGGATTCACTCCCATGACCTGTACACCTCGTCAATGGTCCCACCTCCAATTCCTTAGAGCATAGAGATTCAGTGTGTAAATTTGAGCAAGACGCAAACATTCACAGCATAAAAGAGGCTTTCTGACTCTCAGTTGGTCTTCTCCCTTTCACATTGTGTTCAGTCCAGGACCCAGCCCACAGGACAGTGCCTCTGACATTCTACATCTATCCTTTCATTAGATAAATTCATCAAAGGTCTTTAAAGGTAGGAGTCTCTCCCCAAACATCTCTTCCTTCTTCTTTGGAGCAGATTGAAGCAATTAAAGAAATTCTTGGGGAATTAATGAAAAAATTCAAAGGATAAACAACCTACTGAATGAATGAGAGGACGAGAATGCTCATCTTCCACATATATAGATATATATGTATATATGTGTGTGTATATATGTATATATGTATATATGTGTGTATGTGTATATGTATATATGTAAATCATCAAATGGCCTTTACTAAAAGTGAGAGACAGCAGTTGTGCTAAGTGTTAATAACCTTCAAATACCTAGATGAACATCTTATTGACACTCTTTCTTAACCATTCAGTTTGGGACAAATTCTTCATCTCCAGTGTCTTATTTTTCATTCACAAAGAATAAAAGTAGTTGCAGATCCTATTTCTTTTGGTTGTCATGAGGACTCTGTGGGTTGATATGAGTGCACAAAATATAGCTGGCTAGTAGGCAAAAGAACACAGTCCTTCGTGTTACTAGAGATGTATTTGAAAGCTGTTAGGTCCTTATCTCTACATTTAGAAGATGGAATTCAGCTTTACTCACAGCCTTTGACTGTACCGAAACTTTTTATTCTGTTTTTCCCATGAGTATGTGCACATCCATGCTGTCTTCCCCACAGTCAAGCATTTACAGAATACTCCATCAGAGCCCAATACACATCCACACATTTTTTTTCTTCCTCGTGACAATACTGTTTTCCTCACTCATTTTTTCTACATTTTTCTCTTGCTTCTGTCCTCATTTAGTAAACCATGCACTCTTTTCCCCCAGCTACCCCGCATTTCCATCTTTTCCTTTCACTTTCTAATGGCTCCTTTTCCTCACCCTTCCTCATTAGTATTCATATATAGCATGAGTCCACATGTATGCAAGTACTTGTCTTTGACATGGAAAACACCATGTGTTTTGGAGGCATACAGATAAGGTGTCTAAGCAAAAGGATTTGTGTGAGTGTCTGCTGTATGGGCACAGGAATTAATATCTATGTGAGTCTCTAAGTTAAATCCACTCAAGTGTATCTACTGACCTATTTTATTAATAATATTAAAAACCCAGATGATTATTTTTATTGTTACCTAAAATAAAAAATAATAAAGTTGTCACAAATTGAGAAGAAAGGGAAATAAAAAACAATATTTGTGGCTTTCAAAGAGTCAAAGTCACTTGGCAACATAGGGGCATGTAGCTGTCCTAGCCTTGTCACATCCTCAAATTAATGTGACATCTGGAACAGCAAAGTACTTTCTGATGTTAACTTGCAAGAGAGACAGGGAAATCTTCCACATGAAGAGTTGGCATTTAATAACTTCCCATAAAGGGCTTTATTTTTGAGGGAGGAAGAAATTCCCTGAGAGAATAATAAAAGGTATCAGAGCTCTTCAGAAAAATTGTGTCTACCTAGGTGTCTGATTGTTGCTTTTGAAATTAGGGGAGGGGACAATGGAACTTGTTATGTCCAAGACATGTGAGCACAGGAAAATGGTTTCCAGTGTCGGTATGGATCAGTATGGATCAGATTCATCATGACTTCTGTCCTATTATTGGTCTGTAGAGAGTGATGGCCTACATTGTGGGCCAATGGGTACCCAAGAGTGAAAGACAGATATCAGATCTTCTAGTTTACTTAGTTGGTTGTATAGGATAAGAAAAAATACTTGTTTTATGCTTTTAAATCTTGAAGTAATGTGCAACTATAAGAATAATTTGGCTTATGATCCTGATGAAAAGAGAAAGAGAAAGAAGAAGAGTACAACTGTGATATTTGGTGTTGTGTTATTTGAATAGCCTACATAAAAGAACCACACATCAAATATGTTCAAGCAGAGAAGACTTTCCCAAAGATTAAGAAATTTTAATGCCAAATTACCTGTGTATGCACGAGTGGACGCATCATTTCCTAATGTTTGTTGATATTCATACTTCACTTTTGTCTTGCAAATGCTCTTTCTTTCTCAATAGAAACATAAAGAAGAAAAGGTCAAAGGTTGTTCTTGATAAGCAGTTCGTGTGAAACATCAATTCATCCTTCTCAATGGTGGAAGCATCGGGCAGGTAGATAATATTCACTGAGTTTCAGTGGGAGCTTGGATGATTAAAACATACGACAGGTATTGCATTTTAACTTCAAACATTAAAATATAGTTTAAAAGAAGAAAAATAAATAAAACAAAAATGTATAGAAAAAACAGGGGCTATAAAAAGAGGCTGAACTATGACAGCAACTCCTAACTGCTCAAGTTGATGAGAAATGAATATGCAAATGCATTTGAGTAGAAAATAATGTGAAGGGTATAATCCCATCTCTACTACATGGAGGAAAACAAAGAAAATCAGTTCTAAACTAACAATTCAGTGCCAGTACTTGAAGCAACTTTTATAGATGCCTGACAAGAAAGAAAATGCCAACCAACCACAGCTTTTAATATAAATTCTACCTGGGGATTCATCCCATAGGCAGCCACCAAACGCAGTCACTATTGCTGATGCCAAGAAGTGCTTGCTGACGGGATCCAGATATGGCTGTCTCCTGAGAGGCTCTGACAGACCCATACTGATAGAAATGAGGATGCTTGCAGCTAACCATTGGACTGAACAAGGAGACCCCAATGGAGGAGTTAGAGAAAGGACTAAAGGAGCTGAAGGGTTTTGCAACCCCATAGGAAGAACAACAATATCAGCCAACCAGATCCCACCAGAGCTCCCAGGGACTAAACCCCAATCAATGAGTACATATGGAGGGACCCATGACTCCAGCCACATGTGTAGCAGAGGATGACATTGTCCAGCATCAATAGGAGGAAAAGTTCTTGGTACTGTGAAGCTCATCTCCCCAATGTAGGTGAATGCCAGGGTGTTGAGGTAGGAGTGGGTACATGGGAGTGGGAGTGTCCTCATAGAAGAAAGGGGGGTTAGGGAGGAGAGGGGAGAGGGAGGAAAGGGGATAACATTTTAAGTGTAAATACATTTAATATCCAAGAAAAATGAAGTTAAAAAACTCTATTGTCATCGCACAATTCATTGGAGCAAATTTTTCTCACTTTAAAGTACTCTTAGTGAGTCAGTCAGCATTGTTCAGGTACAAGTCATTGCAGAAATTTAACATTCGAATTCCCAGAAGAAAAACTTACTTATCTTTAATAAGTTCTTGGGGAGGCCAAAGATGATTTAGATCTCTTTCTATGCCCCACATTGCTTTTCATGTGGAAGACACTCAATGAATGTTAATCAACGGAAAGATACTTAAGTGAATAAAACATAAATAAATGAATTAAAAAATGCCAGATTGTCAGAAAAACCAGAAGTATTGTTTACAAACAGTCACATGTTCCACTTCTCTGTCTGACCTTCCTGCCATTCCAATCCTTAACATCCCAGTGCCCATCCCATTAAGACCCAAATCTTTATCATAATAAAATTTCATATAATTTAGCTTCTGCCTTGGCCTAGGCCACCAGTTCCCTCATTCCATCAACACCAGCCTATTTTTGGTTCTTAGAATGTGCCAGCTTCCTGGCTGCTATTTCTCATCCTGTCACAGGATGTTGTAGCACTATTTGCCTGTGTTGGAAAGGTCCCTCCACCTCTTTCATTTCAGTTCTATCTACTCATCCCTTCTTCACTGAAAAAGGAACAGGAAGTGCATCTCAAAACCTCTTCCCTAGCAGCCCACATCAACCTTCACTGTGTTCTTATGTGACGTGCACGTCCCTTCTGATAACTTCTCTTTGTTTTGTGATATGAGTAGCATCTGCCTACAATATATGCTATATGTTTTAGCATATATTTCTGGCCCTGTGCTTATTTTTGGATAATATTGACTTTCCTTAAATGTATACACCAAATGATTCAGAGTAACCATTGAATAAATAATTGCTGGGGTAAAAAGAATGGTGGCAAAAAAGCACTGTATTTGTTATTTTCAAGGCCAGTCAACTCTAGTCCTAAATTTAAATCTTCAGTCCAAAGACTGAGGTAGTTGCCACAGTGATTGTACTGGCTTTTTATATGTTAACATGGCACAAGCTGAAGTTATCACAAAGAAAAGAGTCTCTGTTGAGGAAATGCCTCCATGAGACCCAGCTGTAAGGCATTTTCTCAACTAGTGATCAAGGGAGAAGGACCCAGCCCATTGTGGGTGGTGCCATCCCTGGGCTGGTGGTCCTGAGTTCTATAAGAGAGCAAGCTGAGCAAGCCAGGTTAAGCAATCCAGAAAGCAGCATCCCACCATGGCCTCTTCATTACCTCTTGCCTCCAAGTTCCTGCCCAGTGTGAGTTCCAGTCCTGACTTCCTGTGGTGATGAACAGCAATGTGGAAGTGTAAGCTGAATAAACCCTTTCCTCTCCAAATTGCTTCTTGGTCGTGATGTTTGTGCAGGAATAGAAACCCTGACTAAGGCAGTGATAAAGAACCTCTGCAGAGCATAAAGAGGAAGATTGTGACACTGTCTTGTATTCGTGTGCAATGAGAAGATATACATTGTATTAGTAGCAAGTGTATGTATAGATCCAGGTGGGACAAAGAATTCAATCAAGGTAGCCAACAAAATCATGTATTTCACAAGCTGGAAGACACAGTTATTAGATATTAGCTTTGATCTGGGAGATGAATGGACTCTTACCTTTAAAAAGTAAGGTGCCATGCAAGTCTTTGTGCTCAGCAAAAACCATACTTAGTAATTTGTGCCTTGAATGGGATGATCTGGTGTTAATTAGAAAGAGTATAGAATCATACAGATATAGGTTTAAAAGTATCTCTAAATAGATTGGTGCTATGAAGGAGTGGTAATAAAGAAAAAAAAACAGAAATTGGATCTTTAGGGGTTTCTTTTGTTTGTTTGATTGGTTGTTTTTGTTTTTATTTCGTTGTTGCTTTTTATTTTACTAGTCTTAAAATGTTTCTCCTTATTTTTAGTAAACTAAAATATTATGAAGTGAACTAAAATATCATACACAAGAAATTAAAGAAAACACTAAGTATCCAGATAGATGCAACATCAAAAGCTCTAAAATCTCACTGTGAGTAGTGGCTACACACAAAGCTACAATGTGCACTGAAGGAAATATTTTCTCTACAGAGAATCTTATCAGCTCTACAAGAACCTGAACCGTGTTGGTACTGATGTTAGTGTTGAGGTACACTTGAATCTCACATTCTTAGCCAATAATAATGATAATAATTAATAATAATAATTAGAAGAAGAAGAAGAAGAAGAAGAAGAAGAAGAAGAAGAAGAAGAACCAGAAGCAGAAGCAGAACCAGAAGCAGAAGCAGCAGCAGCAGCAGCAGCAGCAGCAGCAGCAGCAGCAGCAGCAGAAGAAGAAGAAGAAGAAGAAGAAGAAGAAGAAGAAGAAGAAGAAGAAGAAGAAGAAGAAGAAGAAGAAGAAGAATTGATACATTCTCTCATATACTATACATCCACCCAGAGTTTCCCATCCATCCACTCCTCAAACTTCCCTTTACCACCCTGTGCCCCAGATCCAATACTTCTCCATTTCTCCTCAGAAAAACACAACCATCCCAGGGATGTCAACTGAGCATAGCATAACAAGTTACAAGAAGACGAGCCATATACCCTCATATCAAGGAGGAAAGAGGTCCCAAGAACAGACAAAAGAGTCAGAGACATCCCTCAACTCCCGCTGTTGTTAGTCCGAGAAATATCCCAACCTAAACAACCACAGCATGTATACAAAGGACCTAGTACAGTCCTGTGCATGCTCTTTGATTGCCACTTCAATCTCTGTGAGCCCCCATGAGGCCTTCTTAGTTGATTCTGTTGGCCATGTTCTCATGGTGTCCTCAACCCCTGTGGCTCCTACAATACTTCCTCCTACTCTTCCATGGAGTT
The DNA here is from genome assembly GCF_011064425.1 of Rattus rattus. Classification (NCBI taxonomy): domain Eukaryota; kingdom Metazoa; phylum Chordata; class Mammalia; order Rodentia; family Muridae; genus Rattus; species Rattus rattus. Next base: position 28,019,770 of record NC_046164.1, read on the forward strand.
CCTAGAAATCTGCCTAATATTTGGCTTTGGGTATCTATATCTTCTCCTGTCAGTTTCTGGATGAATCTTCTCTGATGACAGTTGGACTAGGCATTTCTATATGAGTATGGCAGAATATCATTAGGAATCATTTCATTGACATATTTTTGCCAGTTGTGTTTGGTTTTATCCTAGGTCTTTGGGCTATCGAGCCTCTGGTTCCTGGCCATCCAGGCAGTGTCAGGCATGGGCTCCCCCTCATGGAGTGAGCCTCAAGTTATACCAGTCATTGGTTGGCCACACCCACAAGTTCTGTGCCACCAATACTGCAGCACATCTCACAGGCAGGTCAGATTAGAGGTCGATGATATTGTGCCTGGGTTGATGTCCCAGTCCCACCACTACAAGACTTGCCAGGTTACAGGAGATGGCCACTTCAGACTGTGTCCCCCATTACTATGTGTCCTCTCTAGGGTCACCTTCATAGATTTCCAGGAGTTTCCACTGCATTAGGTTTCCACTTCACCCCACAAAATGCCCCCCAATTACAGCCTCCTCTCCCTGTACTCACTCCCTCTAACATGCTTCTCCTGATTTTTCCTATTCCCATCCCCAACCTCACTCTACCCTCCAAATCTATTTCCTTTTCATAGGAAGATCCATGTATCTCCCATGTTACTTAGCCTCTCTGGATCTTTGCATTGTAGCAGAGCTATGCTTTACTTATCAGCTAATATTCCTGTATGAGTGAGTGCATACTGTAGTATTTGTCTTTTGGGGTCTGGGTTACCTTGCTCAGGATGATTTAGCTTTTTCTAGTTCTATCTACTTGTCTCCAAAATTCATGGTGTCATTTTTAAGTCACTGAGTAAGAATCTATCGTATAAATGTACCACATTTTCCTTATCTATTCTACAATTTTCATTTCTCCATTTTTCCTAAGTCCTTCGATCTTGCATCTGATGAAATTTTTCTCTTCCTCATATTCCTATGAATCTTGACACATACTCAGAGAAATGTGCTAGTATTCATAGGTGTTTAAGTGAATAGCTGCACTCTGCATCCCCCCACACCCAATATGTATTGTGTGTGAGTGCACAATATATGTACAATATGTGATATATATATATATGAGTATAGCATATGATGTATGCATACATATATACATGTGTGTGCATGCGTGTGTTTGTGTGTGTGTGTGTGTGTGTGTGTGTGTGTGTAATAATCAACACTAGTCTATTAGGCATCAAGACTGCGACTATCCTTTTTGTTATTTATATGAAGCATTACAGGACCCAAACCATTTCCCTTTTGAAATAAAATTGCAATTTAAGGGGTATTTGTGTGCCATAATGCCAGTGCTAAGTATCCGTGAATCAACCTACACAGCCCAAAGAATCTACTATATTTCATGCTTGCCCTCAAAGTCAATGAAATCACTACCCTCTGGACTAAGTAAGAATCACATATGAAATCTGAATAATAAATTAAAATAGGAGTACTATAAACACAATTGTGGTTTTATACATTTTAAACAGTTAATATTTAAAAGGCTTTTAAGAAAATATTATACAATTAATACCAAAATGTCTTGGTAAATCAGAAATCATGTTTTTTAAAAAGGAACAAAAATGCTTTATATACAATTTGTAAAATATGAAGTGATATGGTAGACTTTAGATTGGAAATAGGATAAACTAGAGTGACCATCACTCAAGAAAGTGTTCAGAGAATGATTATAAAATCTAAAACAAACAAAAAACAACAAAAAGAAAACACCTAAGGGCAAAGCTCTTATGTTCATTCCTGTGAGTTGGTGTACCTGTGTTGTCATCTGCTCCTGTGCCTGCATTGTTGCTCTCTATTGAAATGATTGACATCCTTCTCCTCAATGGGTCATGAACACCTAAGAGGAATAGCTCCTAATTTGCTCCTGTGTCCACTTCTGTGTAGCACATGAATGCATTCTTAACTAGGAATAATTTAGAAAACAGATCTATGCATCATTGATTCTGTCAAATCAATGTTGCTGTTGAACACGATTATCTCAGCCCCAGTCAGAAGATCCTGAAACAAATTGACCCTCAGATGTGATAGCTGCTCTCTGTGAGCACCCATATTGGTGACTCCCGTTCCTTATTACCTTCCTTTAGCAGAAGAATATCCTTGTGTTTCCAATCGGTGTATTTCTGTCACAGTTATTCGAAAGTGGTTCCACTATTTAACTCATGACTGAACACCAACTAGAATTTACATCAGTTGATCCTTTCTAAAGTATATTCCAGTGGATAAGCTGAAGTGAAATCTAATAAAGGCAGACTGAATTGTTTTAAGTAATGTTGACAGTTCAAACGTCAGTGTATCTAACCAAATAGCTACAATAAATGCAAAGTCTCAGTCTTTGAACTTTTTTAAAGTGTTTGTTAGAAGGAGTGTATATCAGTTTCAAGCCAAAGTGTTGCTGTGAAGAACTGACAGAGATCCAGAAAGAGAGTCATCAAGTAGAGAATGAAATCTTCTCAAGATATACATCAGGACTGTGATTTTGCAGGTCACTATTAGAGTGGCCAATGGTATGACTTCTTAATATTGGTTAAAAAGGTGTAAGACTTTGGGACAAGAAGCCTAGACATATTATAGGAACCTTTGCTTGTAGGTCATTTAGTTGCAGCCAAGAATGGATCCTACCCTGGGCTCTTAAAGTAACTAGAGCAGAATAATGCAGTGTGCCCTGGAAACAGTTTAATGGGCAAAGCTCAAGTCAGCCTTGATGTGATTCCTCTCTGAGCTGACCTTTTAGTTATAGAAAGAGAACATTTTGCTTGACATGAATCCTAACCAGTACTGGACTTTGATGAGAGCACTTCCACTTTATCCTTCCACATTCAACTCCTACCGTGGTTCACTTATTTCGCTACCATTTCTCCTGAGATGTGCTTTGTCTTTATGCTTGTGGAACTACAAAACATGGACTTGAATTCTAAGTCCCTGTAATTTTCTTTTCACATCATTAATTATTTTATTCTTTTTGCATAGTCATGAAGTTTTTACTTCTTCGGCGAAATAATAGTTTATTAAATTGACAAACAAATTGACACCATATTATGTCTAAAAACTGTTGACTTTAGGGCCTCAGACACTGGAGGTTTTAGAGGGTCCTAAAGTGCCATTTAAACCTACCCTTCCATTCACTTATACTGAAAATAGTGCCTGATCGGTAAAGATGAACAGTACCAAATTACCACTAATTTTATCTTCACATAATTTAGGAGTTCTTTGAAAAACTCTTACACCCTCAACAGGATAGTTTACATTTTGTATTTTTAGATGTAAGTAACTTTAAAATGTCAGTATATGTATAACACATGAGCATAGATAAGTTAAATTTAACTAATAATTTATGGGATCTTAATTAATCTAATAAAATTTCAGTGCAAATCATACTCTTTATGTTAATTATTTAGCATAAAACCTGTGAGAATTAGCGTTATTAACAATTATATTATGATTTGAGACATGTGAAAAGTTGAGAAATGTTTAAGAAGAACCAAATTATTTCTAGACATAAGAGGAAAAAGAGCTCACTTAAACAGTTGGTTTGAAAACAGTTTTCAACTAGACCCACTGATAAAGCCGAGATATCCTCTGATTCAAACCTCTTGTAGCCCACTTGGGGTAAAGCCTTCCAGAAGATCATTGGCTCATTCATGGGCCTAGGATAAAGGAATGAAATTTTATAAGAAATTTCCTTAGTTAGATTTTTTTAAGCATTTTCTGCTCTGCTTGTTTTCAGCAACAGGTAATTCTGTACTGACACAAATGTAGAAGAAAAGGGACCGCCTTTAGCTGGGTGCGTTAATGGTGCTCACATGGCAGTTAGTAAAGGATCAAGTTGGCTTTAGCACGCTCACTCTTGGATATTGCAGATGTATGAGAAGTAACTGGAATATTGGAAAATGACAGAATGAGGAGAAAGTGCCATTGACAAAATTCAACACCCCTTCATGATAAAAGTCCTGGAAGGAATAGGAATTCAAGGCCAATACCTAAACATAGTAAAAGCCATATACACCAAACCAGTAGCTAACATTAAACTAAATGGAAAAAAACTTGAAGCAATCCCACTAAAATCAGGGACTAGACAAGGCTGCCCACTCTCTCCCTACTTATTCAATATAGTTCTTGAAGTTCTAGCCAGAGTAATCAGACAACAAAAGGAGATCAAGGGAATACAGATTGGAAAATAAGAAGTAAAAAATTCACTATTTGCAGATGATATGATAGTATATTTAAGTGATCCCAAAAGTTCCACCAGAGAACTACTAAAGCTGATAAACACATTCAGCAAAGTGGCTGGGTATAAAATTAACTCAAATAAATCAGTAGCCGTTCACTATACAAAAGAGAAACAAGCCGAGAAAGAAATTAGGGAAACGACACCCTTCATAATAGTCCCAAATAATATAAAATACCTCGGTGTGACTTTAATCAAGCAAGTAAAAGGTCTGTATGATAAGAACTTCAAGCCTCTGAAGAAAGAAACTGAAGAAGACCTCAGAAGATGGAAAGATCTCCCATGCTCATGGATTGGCAGGATTAATATAGTAAAAATGGCCATTTTACCAAAAGCGATCTACAGATTCAATGCAATCCCCATCAAAATACCAATCCAATTCTTCAGAGAGTTAGACAGAACAATTTGCAAATTCCTCTGGAATAACAAAAAACCCAGGATAGCTAAAACTATCCTCAACAATAAAAGGATTTCTGGGGGAATCACTATCCCAGAACTCAAGCAATATTACAGAACAATAGTGATAAAAACTGAATGGTATTGGTACAGAGACAGACAGATAGACCAATGGAACAGAATTGAAGACCCAGAAATGAATCCACACACCTATGGTCACTTGATTTTTGACAAAGGAGCCAAAACCATCCAATGGAAAAAAGATAGCATTTTCAGCAAATGGTGCTGGTTCAACTGGAGGTCAGTATGTAGAAGAATACATATCGATCCATGCTTGTCACCCTGTACAAAGCTTAAGTCCAAGTGGATCAAGGACCTCCACATCAAACCAGATACACTCAAACTAATAGAAGAAAAAGTGGGGAAGCATCTCAAACACATGGACACTGAAGAAAATTTCCTGAACAAAACACCAATGGCTTATGCTCTAAGATCCAGAATCCAGAAATGGGATCTCATAAAACTGCAAAGCTTCTGTAAGGCAAAGGACACTGTGGTTAGGACAAAACGACAACCAACAGATTGGGAAAAGATCTTTACCAATCCTACAACAGATAGAGGGCTTATATACAAAATATACAAAGAGCTCAAGACATTAGACCGCAGGGAGACAAATAACCCTATTAAAAAATGGGGTTCCGAGCTAAACAAAGAATTCACAGCTGAGGAATGCCGAATGGCTGAGAAACACCTAAAGAAATGTTCAACATCTTTAGTCACAAGGAAAATGCAAATCAAAACAACCCTGAGATTTCACCTCACACCAGTGAGAATGGCTAAGATCAAAAACTCAGGTGACAGCAAATGCTGGCGAGGATCTGGAGAAAGAGGAACACTCCTCCATTGTTGGTGGGATTGCAGACTGGTACAACCATTCTGGAAATCAGTCTGGAGGTTCCTCAGAAAATTGGACATTGAACTACCTGAGGATCCAACTATACCTTTCTTGGGCATATACCCAAAAGATGCCCCAACATATAAAAAAGACACGTGCTCTACTATGTTCATAGCAGCCTTATTTATAATAGCCAGAAGCTGGAAAGAACCCAGATGCCCTTCAAGAGAGGAATGGATACAGAAATTGTGGTACATCTACACAATGGAATATTACTCAGCTATCAAAAACAATGACTTTATGAAATTCTTAGGCAAATGGATGGAACTGGAAAATATCATCCTGAGTGAGGTAACCCCGTCACAGTAAAACACACATGGTATGCACTCATTGATAAGTGGCTATTAGCCCAAATGCTTGAATTACCCTAGATGCACAGAACACATGAAACTCAAGAAGGATGATCAAAATGCGAATGCTTCACTCCTTCTTTAAACGGGGAACAAGAATACCCTTGGCAGGGAATAGGGAGGCAAATATTAAAACAGAGACAGAAGGAACACCCATTCAGAGCCTGCCCCACATGTGGCCCATACATATACAGCCACCAAACTAGATAAGATGGATGAAGCAAAGAAATTCAGGCCGACAGGAACTGGACGTAGATCTCTCCAGAGAGACACAGCCAGAATACAGCAAATATATAGGCAAATGCCAGCAGCAAACCACTGAACTGAGAATAGGACCCCCGTTGAAGGTATCAGAGAAGGGAGTGGAAGAGCTTGAAGGGGCTCGAGACCTCATATGAACAACAATGCCAGGCAACCAGAGCTTCCAGGGACTAAGCCACTACCCAAAGACTATACATGGACTGACCCTAGGCTCCAACCTCATAGGTAGCAATGAATAGCCTAGTAAGAGCACCAGGGGAAGGGGAAGCCTGGGTCCTGCCAAGACTGAACCCCCAGTGAACGTAATTGTTGGGGGGAGGGTGGTAATGGGGGAGGAATGGGGTAGGGGAAGCCCTTATAGAAGGGGAGGGGGAGGGGCTAGGGGGATGTTGTCCTGGAAACCGGGAAGGGGAATAACAATCGAAATGTAAACAAGAAATACTCCAGTTAAAAAAAAATTATTAGGGTTTCATGGTTTCCATAGAGTGAAAGAGCCTATAGTGTACACATTGACTGGAATCAGGATAGAAAGAAAAGCTGTCTTTACAATGACTACCCTCTTCTGCTAGATATAGGAGGGGGAGCTGTTTACAGTACCAGTAGATGAACTTTGAATAGAAAAAGAAATTTATTTCTCAAACAATTGTAGATCATATGAAAACAACTGTTGAACATCTTTGTTGGATTATCCAAGTTAAAGCCAAGGAAATGTTTTAGGTAACCATCCCCTCATTAATGAGATGGAGAGGCAAAGAAGATGCATTTACAGCCCTGAAGTAGAGGGGGAAAGCAGGGAAAATAGCAGAACAGTTAGTGTGTACAAGCTTCTGGGAAAGGAAGGCTTCCATTCTACCCTATCCTGGGGGTGGGGAGGCAGAGTAAATGAGTTCCCAGGAATGCTACAACATTCACCATAGGCCCTTATGAAGACATGTATTCCCCTCAGTTAAGGACAGATATTTTATATCAAGTTCTTTTGAAGATGGATGCTTAGGCCCACCCTTATCAATTTTCAAGTACTCTTCTCTCCAAAAAAAAGTAGATTACATGAAAATGTTTTCTAATTATTTTTTGCAAAAACTCTCCCTGCCATCACTAGGTGCCAACACACATGACACATTAGATTGCTAGTTTCTGCATTCTACAATTCATAGTAGAAGCAAGATGTTTACAAGCATTCTCTTCTCATACTAAACAAGTTTTCTACAGACACTTTTTAAAAATCTGGCAAAAAAAATAATAATCCAGAGTGGAGGAGATGGCTCAGGGACCCAGGTTCGATTCCTAGTATCCATATAGCAGCTCACTGTCTTCTATCACTACAGATCCTGGAGACCTGACACACTTCTGATCTCCACGGGCATTGCGTAAGCACCAGTGACTTTGGAGTCGTACATGCAGTCAAAACATGCACACACATAAATTCTAATTAATGGGTTTTTAACGAAAAATATTTCCCTGCATTTAGGTAATGTATCCAAGACACAAAGCTAATCATGTTTCTAGTTCTAACTCTGCAATGGGATTTCTATTTCAGATGGTAAGTAAGTGCATAAAATATTTTTGTTGAAATAATAGTACAAAAATCTAATGAGAAGTTCCAAATGGTGACTATCTATTACAAGTTTATGAATCTATATACTCATTGTTCTGGATAATTCTGTTGTCTAACTTTTTATATGTGACTTGTTTTATCATAATGTTTTTTTAAAAAAACAATAAAAGGTTAGATTTTTCATTTATTTGCAAAATGTCAGAACACAAATAAACATAAAGGAACAAATATAATCTGAGTACTGTTCCACTCCTCATGTACTAAGGATGCTGATAGAGTTTAGCTTCATGCATAAGGTTAAACTGTTAACTCTGCAAAGGCAAGAATTGTATCCACAATAGATAGGCGCTATACAAATTTCCAAACTTACACACTAATTTCTTCCCATAGTAATGTAACAAAACTGCCACCGTAGGCTTTATGTTTGTGTTTTTAAAAACCTTTTTGGCTTTGGTAATAGATCCAAATTATAATGGCCTGCTAAGATATTATCTCTGCTTTGAAGTTTAGTAGAATATGATGTAACCCAGATGTTATTCCAAGTGATTCATTCAAGATGACTGGGCCATTTCCCCGGAAGCCTGAGAACTTTTGCGTTTGTAAAGGGCCACTTCCACTATGAAAAGGAAATGTAGAAATGTAATGTCAACCACAAGGTAAAGTGTATTTGCTCTCACACACTCATTGTTATTACATTTGATTATTTGCTTTTGATTTCCAAAAAAAACTAGAGTGTTTCTATGAGATCCTAAAAGTGCCTACACTCTATTGTGCAATGATTAAAATGTAAGTTGATCCTGCGGAGATGGGCTCACACTCAGACTGAAGGACTTACATCAGATTGGCCCTTCCACGGATTCCCTCCATCTTCATCCACACCAGATTTCAAACCTCACAGGACTCCTCACCTCAACAATTATTAAAATATTAACATAACTACCTCATCTGATTAAATTCTACAAGCTTGTAGCAATCAGAACACCAATTTCTTCTCCCCTTTCTGGAATATAAAAGCTGAGGAATCACAGAGGAATTGGACAAGGTGTCTGTTCGCTGCGAAAGCAATGGAGGTGTTTTCTTCATAGTCACTGAACGTCTTAGAGGACGAGGATGCCTAACCTATCTTTATCATTCATGTTTTCATTCCTGAACCAAAAGAGCCTGCAGGTGCACGTGGCTATTTAAAGGGAACTGTAAATCGCTTTCATATCGCCCTAATGTAGTCGGGATGTATAAATAGTTGCACGTGGCAGATAATTAGTTTATGCCAACACATTACTGTGCTTAGCAGCATCTGGATATCAGCTACTTGGCAAAAGAACCAAAGGATGTTATTGCTAACAAATACTACAAAGTAATTTGCAAAATGCAGAGTGGTGAATATTTAAGGGACAAAAGGACTATGTTAAACTCAAGCAAATGATTATGATCTATTTTTTTTTAAAAAGAGAAATTCACAGAAGAAGGAAACATAAGAAAACAAGCTATGCTTCATATTGAGGTTTCTTTGGGCCTTATCATTTTAACACTTTCTTGTAAAATAACAGAAGTTAATAAATGTATTAGAACATCATTTAAAGGGACAAGTATAAATAATATATTTTGTAGCTTTATTATGAAGGCTATTATGCTACATTTGTAGAGGACAATGTAAAGAATAATATTTTGCACAGTTGACATGAGAAGCTTCCAGGCGCTTACTTAGTTCCAGCATTCATTTGTGTTCTTTATTGTCCCATAGTTATGAGCTTCGCCCATTTTTGGAGAATGCTGAGTTGTCCGCCTCACCTACATTCTGGCTGCTCTTCGTTCTCGTCTGCTTTATCCTCCCTCAGTGCCTCTTGCGACACTGATACAATGTCTACCTGGGGAGAAGTAGAAAAGGTAGACTATGAGCACCGCTCCCAAGTCTACCTCCAGAGCAGTATCAAAGATTCAAGGCTAAGTCGACTTCAAATCTATACTGGTAAGATGGACAGAGAGTCAATATCCTTATTCCAAATGAAAAACAGAGGACTAGAAAGACTGATTGGCCCAATTCAAGACCAAAATCTCTGTGGTCAATTATTAAATCCTCCAACCCCAGTGCCATCATCTGGTGCATACCGACTGCAATGGAACACAACATCCCCAAACCGGGCACAGCACCTCCCCTACAGCTCGGCTGGCTGAGTGCCACATGGCAACTCTCACAGGCTACTTTTGCACATTGCCTTAAAGTTCCCTTGGCAGCTGTTGTACATTGCTGGCATCTGTATCTTCCTGAGGCTGCATTATAATTTCAACCTTCCCTTCCATATACCATGCATCCCTTTGCCCGTGGCTATTTACATGGAGCCCACCCTACAGTACACTCCCTCCATGCACAGGACTTCTAAAGTATTCCACATGCTGAAAGCTGCTGTGGCTTCACTCTTTTTTTTGTAATAGCATGTTGACAAAATCATCACTGTGTAGATGACAGCAAAGTCTACCCAGACAGCAGTTTACAAGGACCTACTCGAACCCCAGGTAATTTGACCTCTGAATGTCTTAACAAAAAGTAAATCCCAGAAAACAATTTTCTAAGCAGGATGTCCAGAGTGAAGAGGGTGTCAAGGAAATGTTTCACACAACAAAAACAAAAACAAAAACCCAAACACCAAAAAACAAAAGACCTCTGGAACAAATCTGCATTTCTATACTTGTATGGATTAGTTATTTGTATTGTCACTGTGAGAATACCTGTCAGAAGTAAAAGAACTAGAAGCTCATTTCGGTGTAGGATTTATAGGCTACAGTCCATCATGGTGGAAAAGCATGGGAAATATGAAGGATGTGTCATTCACACCTGAACAGATTAAGAAACAGAGTTGGAACTAGAAGGAAAGCTCGAGCGCTCAAGGGTTGCATTCCTGAGCCAGTTCTATTTTTTTATTGTTTTATAAACTCACAAAACAATGTTTTTGACTTGGAACAAAAGGCACACACACATGAACCAGTGGGAGCCATTTTAAATTTACATGATCACAGGGTGGCTTTGCAGATTCCTCCAAGTCGGTCCAGATATTTTTCCATCTTATTCAGTGCAAAACCCTTGTATCCCTTTCAATAAGGTGAGCTGCCACCCCTCCTGTGGATGCCCTTTTACACACATTTCTCTTCTAAACAATGTACAAAGCTACAAAGCTTTCTACAATGCTGCCTTTACTATGAATCTCATAAATCTGTCTAAGAGTAGCTAGCATTGCTTCTTTTTATTCAGAGAAAAGATAACAGAGCTTTCTCTTGTCCCATATCTTAAGCCCTTTGTGGCCTTTGTGTGGATATCTGCATGGATCATTTGATGTAAGTTATCACCCAGCTCATCAAGAGCTTTAGACACAGTTTCTCATTCTCACATCCTTTAAGTAATCCTCTCATAGCTTGGACTCGTGGACAGTACTTTGTCTAGTTAAGTTTTGACATCTATGGCTATGACTCCTCTGTCTCCTTTCTACAAACCTCTCATCATTGTCTGTGCTCTAACCTCTAGTGTGACAGGACTCTTCCCTTCGCCCTGCATTTTTTCAGCCTACACTCACTCACTGGGCAATTATGCTTGTTTGTATATGTAAATGCTACCATTATTTCTCAAGTCTAGATCTCTAGTTTAGACCTGCTCAAATGATCTAGCCTCATATAATCAAATACCAGTTGGGCTTTCCACCCAGAAGCTTAAATAAAGCAAAACTATCAGATCTACCGAACTCCTGGTTTTTATCCTGAAATCTGTTCCTCCTGATCTTTTCACATTTCCATAAAATGATAGTTTCCTTCTTCATGGTTCTGCAATATAAATGACACAGTGCTCCCTGCAGACTCACCTTCTATTGTATGTGATCCACCTGATAATCCGTTGCTTCTTCCTCAAATTATATGCAGATCTTTTTCAAAAAGACTGTGACTACTTTAAAACAAATCTGAACTTCCTCGTTGGGTTTAGAATACCTACTTTTAAATGTTCTCTATGCAAACTCTTCCACCTCTATCTCCATCCGCATAGGACTCTACTGGGCTAACCGCTTACCTTATGCCAGGTGACAAACAGTAGACACCAGGTGTCAAGATACCATCCCGATAGCACATGATGTTTAAATTACAAAAGGAAAGTTCGGTAACCTCACTGTAGGGTAAAAATATGGTATATAGAGCGTGTATCTAACCTAATGAGATTTTAAAAACAGAGTAGCACTTCGTAGCAGAAGAAAAAGTTGTTAATACTGAATATTTGGTGTTTTATCAGGAGCCCGGGTTCATTGCCCCTACCTAGCACTGTTAGGGGGTACCACGTCACATATCACAAATGTTAAAAAGTATAAATTTTCAAAATCTGAAGTATTATCACTATTGAATATTCTGTATTTTAAAGGTAAATTTGCATTATTGGGGTCTGTCCATAATGTTCAACATTTTGGATAATTTAGTCATTTAAGGTTATTTTTAACCAGTGATATGCTCACACATATAAATATTACACAGACCTTTAATGAAAACCTAAACCACTTATCTCAGGTCATAGTCACTCCTGAAGAAAAGACAATGTTTTTTAACTCATTAGCTGCCTTCCCAAGCTGTTTTCCTCTCTATATACAAAGATAAAATGAAAAGCACACACGATGTCCCGGTGAGCTGAATCCTAATATTATCCACAGTCCATGGTACTTCATATGAAGAACTATGTCCTTATAAGTCAGCTCAACTTCTCTCTCTCTCTCACACGTGCCTCTGTGCTTTTGCTTCTGATTCTTGTTGAATCAATAAATGCACACAGATGAATGTAGTCGGTCAAACATTTTGTACTAGAAGCCAGACAACATTTTTCCTATTATTTAATGAATATTTAATATTCTTATTAATAAAATTAATATATAATATAATTAATATAGATTAATATATTATTCCTATTATTTCCTATTATTCCTATTATTTTATTGTTCTAAAACTTTTCATTACCTTCTATCATTTTTACTATATACACAAATGCTCTTCCAAGGCAGGTGCTAGTAATTCTCTTGAAACAGTCTCTTAGCACTGTGTCCTAGGCTTTTCCCTGAGCTGATGGTGTAGTCTCCACTCTAATTTTGAGTCGGATAATGTGATTTAGGACAAGAGGATTACATTTCATCACCTGTAACACGGAGATAGGGCAAATTTATATACTGTGCTTAGAAACTTTGAGGATTAAACGAGGAGCATCAACTAAAAATTTACCAAAAGGCATAAAGGCACTGCTATCATCGTTACCCAAATTATAATGCTCAGGTTGAGATGTCAACCAGCTTCACGTGGCGAGCCTTAAGTAGACAGGAGTTTTCCCACCAAGTCTGCTTAATTTCACCTCTGAGTTTGGCTAAAAATCAGCATAGCGCCTTCAAAGCAGTCCAGTCTTCCTACGGTAAAGACCTTGACTAAAGCCTAAACTACTCAGTAACTGTCTTTAAATCATCTATATTGTCATAAAAGCTCATACTTTACTCTTTTTTATGTGTCATAGTTTCACGTATCTAAGACTTGGCCTTAAATTTCTGATCTGAGTGCCTCCATACCCTAGTACTGGAATTACTGGCAAGTGTCACCACAGCTGGCTTATGTGGTACTGGGAATCAAACTCAAGGATTGATGAAAACTAGGGAGCCACTCTAGAAATGAGCTACAACCATATCCCAATCTCATATTCTGAAGGCCTTATTCAAAATTATGGTACCATGGGAAACTTAAGGGCAAAGAAGTTGGGCCACATCGTTCTGTCACTAAAGGAAATTTGGGGTTACATATTTTTAGAAAAAGAGTGGAAAACTTTTTAAACAGAGTTGTAAGGCCAATAGAAGGGTTTTTATTATGTTTCAAAGCATTTTTAGGTTTTAGCATAATTGGCCATTCTAGGAAAAACGTGTGGGTTTTTTTTTCTGAGCCTGTTATTGAATCTAACAGAATCAATCCAAGCATCTGGATCATCCCCTTACATCTTCTACAAGTGCAAGGCAAGACGGCTACCTGGATGGGAGGACCAGGAATGCACAGTGCACACTGTGTGACTCAGCACTTACACACTGGCTGACTGAATGGAGTGACTTCAGTCCAAATAGCCACAGTATTAATTTAGATCTCTTTGGCAATATCACTTCTCGGGTCGTATACAAAGCAGAGCCCATCCCCAACTCCCTCTCTCTTTAGTGCAATGGCTGCATCCTCTGAGCTGTGGCTGGCAGCTTCTGTTTCAACCCACACATATCGAGTACCTCCTACCACAGATCTCTCACATTCCCTCCATTCCTCCATTGCTAGTTGTATCCACTCTTTGAAGTCACTGACTTGTATTTTGAGACACTACCTACAGGCATTCCTTCTAAACTTCCTATCCACTCATAAGAAAAATAAACCTAAAAATTAAGTACATCTCAATCATCTATTATTGATATCCTAATCCAAACTATACCATCGCATATTTGCATAACAATAACAGCTTTGCATCAGTCTACTTTTAGCTCTACCCACTGAGTCACTGACTCATCTGTCCATCATCATTACTACTCCCCTATTCATATTAACATATCATCCATGTGTACTAATTTATCACGCTATACATTTTTCAATAACATCCATGGCCTAACAGTGTCAGACCAAGCTATACTGTCTGCAACATAGCACAATAACAGGACCTATGTGGTTTCTTTCCCACCACAATTCCTGTTTCTTCTCAGCTATGGCAACCAGAGTCCTCCTTTCCTTACCACGTGCCAGGCACATGGTATATGTTCTGCTTTGGTCTCTCAACTTTACTGATTTTTGCTCAAAAAATTCTATCTCAAATACCTGCTATCTCTGATAACTAGCACATGATTTGACATTTCTTTCCTTTTTATTTATTTATTTTTTGAGCTGGGGAGCGAACCCAGGACCTTGCACTTGCTAGGAAAGCGCTCTACCACTGATCTAAATCCCCAACCATGATTTGACATTTTGACACTATATATACTTTGCATTTCCTCAGGACATCACAACCTGACATTATATTATCTATCCGCTCAGTTTTTTATCTACTCTCTGTGTTCTGTGCAAGGAAATGCAAGCTAAAGAGCATGAATTAAGTACTTTGTTCTAGCCACAGTTCTATTCATCAATGGATTTCACATCCTAAAACAGTGACTTATATACAGTGTACATCTAATGATGTGTTTGAGTGGCTGAATCCAGAGGTGAGGAAGTAGAGACTGGGAGAGCATTCTCACAGTGCATAGTGAAGCCAAAAGAAAGACTTAAAGGCAGACAAAGTGTCATGATGTCCTACAGTGTTATCTCCTTTCATGGACAGTTCAGCATGATTCCTATTCTTATGGAGAGACTAGAGTAATTCAAAGTAAGGCACCAAAATTGTGAGAGCTATTTCTAACAGCCATTGAGCACACAGTGTGAGCTTAGCAATTGCATGAATATTAGACGCACAGACAGTATTCAGAAGTGAGTTCTAAAGGTTTGTAGTTTAAGAGTATCTACAAATAACTGTGGTGCACTGTGGTAAGTAAAATAATTGGTGTGTAAGTCTCATAAATACTTTGTAGAGACTCAAATTAGGATGGGAGTCACACTGGGCTAGAGGAGACGAGGAGGAAGCTTTACAAAGGATTATTTTATCAAATTAGCCCTTGGGCCAAAATCCATACTCAATAAATGTCTTCTAATTTCTTACAATTTGATTTTCTGAAAAATCATAATTTATTCATAGAAATCTAAATTTGTTCTTTGAAATGCCTTATTCTAATTAGTATTTCTTCCTGACAGATTAAAGACAAATAATCTTATCAGTCTATTCAAAGAAATAGAGGAAGGAATAATATGGTTAGTCAAATAGAATACATGTTACAAACCTGACATAATCTAAGTTTAACCTCTTAATACTGTTCACACAAAACTCATTAAGCAATTCTGAACACTTCAGTAGCTCCGGAGGTTGCATGTGTAGCATAAAACTCTATTAAGCACATCATATATATTCAAACTGATTTTAAGTGAAAAAATGAAGAGTGAAAATATTTTAATGACATTCTACTTTCTGCAATCTTTGAGGAAGTATATTTTAGAAAAAAAAAGCTGATCAAAAGCAAAATTATTGCCAAGTCTCTTAAAACCATGGTTAATCTTCATTGTCTACAGGCTTTGTAATTAAGCTGGAGACACATCTCTGACCATCCCTTAGTCTGTTTCTAAAGAAGTTTTACAGAACAGGAAAGACTGATCTGGAACATGGGTGGGACCATCCCATAAAATGAAACCCTAAGGCTGAATAGAAAGTGGGGAGTGGAGGTTAGAGTCATGACTCAATGCTTAAAAGCACTCGATGCTCTTTCGGAGGACCGGAGTTTAGTTCAATTGCTTTTCCATCTCCAGAGCACCAAATGTCCTCTTTGGCTTGTATAGTCACCCACATACACAAATATCTGGCATACACCCTGCCTTCCACATACACACACATTAAAAATATACATTTGTTTCATTTTTTCTTTTTACACTTAGTGAAAATATGATTGCATCATTTCTTCTCTTCCTTTTCTCCCTCCGACAAAGGGAAGTGAGCATCCATATGTCTCTCTGCTTCCCTCTGCAGATTCACTAAGGCACTGATAGATTGTATCCATTTTTAAAACGATGACATAAATTATTTTTGTCGGACTTTAGGTTGCTTCTTGCCATGCAGTAGGTCAAAGCAATAAGAAAAGTAACTTGTATACGCCCACTGCATTTTTTTTTTGAGTACTCGCTTTAATCATTTGTGTATAGAGGAATTTTTTTGAGGAAAATTCATTACATGTGTCCCTCCATTTCAAATACAAAGGGAGCTAACACAACAAAGAAAGGACCCCATGCTAGTCTATAAAGGTGAGGCAGCATGTTGGCTGGGCATATTTACATTAATGTGGATAACACTCAGGTAGACTTGCCATCAGCTACTCCTTATCCTCAGCATGAATAGCTCACAAATAACTACATAACTGAAGAGTCTCAATCCCTGTCCTCCACACCCTACCTCTCCCATACTCTAGAACTCCTAAGGTCAAGTGAGCATGATCAAGAGGAAAGTAGTGATGGAATTCAGAATAAGCTATTTTGATTCTCCTCCTTCCTTACAAGGAGGATGTTCACAGCTTCATTACTGTTAGCATAGACCTGTTCATCATCTATGCTGTTCTTATTTTGCTGCCATGACTCCAGGTTAAGGTCTCATGTAGACCATAACAACCATTGTGCTTTGGTTGTCTTGGAAATTGCTCTGTAGACTGACTTTAAACTCAGAGATCTGTGTGCCTGTCTCCTAGGCACTGGGGTTAAAAGGTGTGGTACACCAAGTTTGGATTTAAGTTTTTCTTCATCTAGAACTTGCTCTAGGTTGGCCGTGAACTCAGAGATCAGCTTGTCTTGGCCTCCTGGGACTAAAGGCTTGTACTACCATTCCTGGACCTAAACTTAGCTGGGTCAGATCTTGCTCCAAGGTCACTAATCCCTTAATTCAATTTAGTATTCCTGAACACAGGATTCAGCTCCATTTCACTTCCCAGTGTCCCTTTAATGCTGGAATATATATTTCCTTTCTCAGCTTGCTATGCTTGCTTAAAATGTTCTTCATGAGACTTAACCAGAGAACAAAGTGTATGATGGGTATTCTGAAACTTTCTTTGTTAGTGCAATTAATTTGAGTCTCTTCACCTTAGCCTCAGGCAGACTCTTCAGGCAAGGGCAAAAAATTAGTCACATTCTTGACTAAAATACTACAAAAACACTCTCTAGGCCACATAAAGAAATTCTTCTCCACTGAAACCTCTTAGGCCAGGTCTGCACACTTCAAATCATTCTCAATAACAAAGTCTTCCATATTCCTATTAGAATAGTTCATTAAGCTCCATTTAAAGCATTCCACTGTTTTCCAAATCCAAAGTCCCCAAATCATCATTCTTCCAAAAATAAAGCATGGTGTGTCACATTAATACTTCAGTTCCTAGTAACAACTTCTGCCTTAGGGTTTTACTGCTGTGAAAAGGCAGCCCATTTTTTTTGTTATTTTATTTATTTACCTTTTAAATGTTATCCCCTTCCCCAGGTTTCCCTTCACAAACCCCTTATCCTATCCCTACCCCCTCCCCTCCCCCTGCTTCTATGAGGGTACTCCCCCACCTACTCCCACCTCACCACCTTAGGATTCCCCTACACTGAGGAATCAAGCTTTCACTGGACAAAGGGCCTCTTCTCCCACTGATGCCAGATAAGGCCATCCTCTGCTATATATGTACCTGGAGCCATCTCCCCATCCCCCATGTGTACTCTTCGGTTGGTGGCTTAGTTCCGGGGAGCTCTGGTGAACTGGGGGTGGGAAAGGGTCTGGTTACTTGATATTGTTGTTCTTCCAATGAGGTTGGAAAGCCTTTCAGTTCTTTTAGTCCTTCCCTTAATTCCTCCATTGGGATCCCAGTGCTCAGTCCAATGGTTGGCTGAAAGCATCCACATCTGTATTGATCAGGGTCTGGCAGAGGTCTCAGAAGACAGCTATATCAGGCTCCTGTGAGAAAATACTTCTTGGCATCAGCATTAGTGTCTGGGTTTGGTGTCTGCAGATGGGATGGATCTCCAGGTGGGGCAGTCTCTGGATGGCCTCTCCTTTAGTCTCTGCTCTATTCTGTCCCTGTATTTCCATTAGACAGGAGCAATTCTGAATTAAAATTTTAGGGATGGGTGAGTGGGTCCATCCCTCAACTGATGGCCCTGCCTAGCCTCTGAATATGGTCTCTATAGGTTCTCTCTTCCCTTCGTTGGGTATTTCAGATGTCATCCCTGTGGGATCCTAAGCGCCTCTTGCTTTCCTACAATCTGGAACTTTCTGGCAGCTACCCTCAGTTCCCCATCCCCCATTGCTACGTACCTCTGTTCAAATTCCTGACCCTCTGTACATCACCCCCATCTTCTCCCATGGCTGTTCCTGCCACCCCTTACTCCCTCCTCTATTCCTCCCAATTTTTCCCCACTCTCTATCTCCTGGTGACTATTTTGTTCCCCCTTTGGTCTGCTTTCTTCTTGAGTTTCCTAGGGTCTGTGAGTTGTATAATGGGGATTCTGAGTTTTTTTGCCTAATATTTACTTATCAGTGAATACATACTTTGTGTGTTCCTTTGTGACTGGGTTACCTCACTCAGGATGTTATTTTCTATTTCCATTCATTTGCCTAAGAGTTTCATGAAGTCGTTGTTTTTAATAGCTGAGTAGTACTCCATTGTGTAAATATACCACATTTTCTGTATCCATTCCTCTGTTGAAGGACATCTGAGTTATTTTCACCTTCTGGCTATTATTAATAAGGCTGCTATGAACATAATGGAGCAAGTGTCATTGTTATGACACAAGTAGGAGCATCTTTTGGGTATATGCCTGGGAGTAGTGCAGCTGGGTCCTCAGGTAGTACTATGTCCAATTTTCTGAGGAACCGCCAGACTGATTTCCAGAGTGCTTGTATCAGCTTGCAATCCCACCAATAATGGAGGTATTCCTCTTTCTCC
This sequence comes from Rattus rattus, assembly GCF_011064425.1. Lineage (NCBI taxonomy): Eukaryota > Metazoa > Chordata > Mammalia > Rodentia > Muridae > Rattus > Rattus rattus. The sequence goes on from NC_046164.1 coordinate 28,039,118, forward strand.
ACATCCTCACCAGCATCTACTGACACCTGAATTTTTTATCTTATCCATTCTGATTGATGTGATATGGAATCTCAGGGTTGTTTTGATAAGGACAGCATTTAATGTGGGCTGGCTTACAGTATCAGAGGTTCAGTTCATTATCACCAAGGTGGGAACATGACAACATCCATGCAGGCATCGTGCAAGAGGAACTGAGAGTTCTACATCTTCATCTGAAGGCTGCAAGTGAAATACCAACTTCCAGGCAGCTAGGGTGAGAATCTTAAGCCCATACCCACAGTGCCATACCTACTCCAACAATGCCATATCTCCTAATAGTACCACTCCCTGGGCTGTGCATATACAGCCATCACACTTTTAAAGTATAAGCAATTAAAATTAGCAAATTTTCAGGATACAAAATTATTGTTACTTACAACAATATTTTTATACAATCTCAGTCAATCTCTCTCTCTCTCTCTCTCTCTCTCTCTCTCTCTCTCTCTCTCTCTCTCTCTCCTCTCTCTTACCTGTACAAGGGCAAGTATACAACCCTACTTCATCAAACAATAAATGAGGATCCTGCAGGCTTCTAGAGACAGCTTCTTTCCTTCTAAACAGAGACATCAAAGAAAAGAGTGTTCTTTTCCCCCACTAGGCATGGACATTTTCAACAAAGGATTAGATCTGAAACCACCATCTGCATCTTACAAAAGACTTCACCCGGGGCATTACTGAAAGAAGGAAGAAGTCTTGCTCCCAATGGTGCATTGATTTACAAAATTAACTAAGTCTGAAATCACTACAGATCTCTTAACTTTTCTCTTGTCTTTTACTTGACAAGATTGTTTTCTTATTACTAAAGTCATTTCTGTTATGCATAGCTAACATCATGTTATCTGCTTTAGGCTCAATAGGATGATATGTGAATTATCAAATTGTGAAGGATGCAAATCCCAATTCTATTCACTACATATCAAGCTGAGATTCCTTTATCCCTATTTCTCAGACCCAGATAGGAAAATATACAGCAAACAGGCTGCAGCTGCTGAGTGACTCAGCCTGGCAAGTTTCCTGCCTGGAATTATGTGCCGCTATGAGTACCTCTCATCAAAGCTCACCCCAGGAGCAGAAGCATGTGCAGTCAATAGACATTAGACCCACATAGACAAATGGAGAGACCCTGTGTAAGACAGCAGGAAGCTAAACCCCAGCCTCTGTCCTTGGTACTGACCATCACAATTAAGCAAAGCCACAGGAATAAATGAAAACTAAAGACACACAAAGAATGTCAAAGACAGGGTGACACTGAATACCAATAAACAACGTGATGAATGAACTGTATGAGCTAATAAAGGAGAAACATTTTTTGTCATAGGAAGCAAGGAAGAGTCACAATTTAAATCAGGTCGACATTGAAGAGAACTAAACTGACTTGATTGACACATCATTTTGATATATTGCAAGTTAGTGAGTACAGATGATGGTATTTACAGCTCATCTATGGGCCAAGTAGAGCAGGGAGGGTTTAAAAGGAAAAAGAAAGACTTCTCATTGGTGGTAGGTTTTAGCTTCACATGGTGTTGTAGTGGGTTAAGAAAGCCCTTTGCAGAGAGCATGAAGTAGAAGCAGCGTGTAAGTGAAGAGTCAATGTTAAGGGAGTGTATACATTTGGGTTGACTAAGCAAACATTTGGGTACTAGTTGCAGAAGTGGTCACAATTTACACCACTGTGCCAAATTGACACTGCATAGACTTGAGAGAGTAGACAGTTCCATTAAAAATAAGTGTTTGACACATTGCAAATTAGTACACAAGATGCAGATCAGTTTTTCCCTTTGGAAAATGATCATTTCCAAAGATAGAGCTTCATGTATAAGATAGAAATTTTCAGTTGGTTCAAAATGAAAAAAAATGCTCTAAGTTCTTAGTCTTCACTGTTTTCTTTTATTGTAAGAGGCAATTACAATAAAATTACAAAGTAGGCAATTTGTAATTTTGGTGTATGTATGTATATATGTATGTATGTATAGTTAGGTAGTAATTACAAATGAAATAATCTGCCATACATAGTACCTGAAACTGCCTTTTAGCTAACCTTGTAAGTCCATTGATTGAGATATTGTAGACTATAGTGTGCAGTTTAGACACTAACTCTAATGGTACTCCTCTGTGTACCCATAATTGGTGATCCCTTGATCTCTACTTTCCCACTTCACCTTATTTTCTGTCCCCTGACAACCACTGACTGTCTGCCAGTGTTCAGTATGTTAAGATTCAATACATAGAGGGTATTAGCCAGCAATTTTTTTCTTAGTTTGGCTTAATTCCACAATGAGAACATCTACCAGGTTCATCCTCATTATAACAAACAGCAGAATCTTTTGCTGTGAATACAAATGAGATTCTAGTTTTCATATGTAGCACAATTTCTTTCCCCATTCAACCATTGAGAGTTCTTAAGTTTTCATAATAAGGCTACTGTGAGTAATGCTGTAAAGAATAAGGGAGGAATGCAAATGTTTAATAGAGCAACAATTAAGATTTTATATTTGAGGATATATCCAACAAAGAGAATGGAGGATCTCTATGGTACCTTCATGGTTAACTCTATACTGGTATACTGCCTTGTTTGTTTGTTTGTTTGTTTGTTTGTTTTTGTCAGATTAAACCAGCTATAATCATCAGAGAAGAAGGAGCCCAAATAGAGAAAATTCGCCCTAAGATCAAGCTGTACAGTATTTTCTTAATTGATGATAGGAGGGCCCAGCCCATTGTTGATAGTACCATCCCTGAGATGGTGGTGCCAGGTTCTATAAGAAAGCAGACTGACAATGCCATGAGGACAAGCAAGTAAGCAACTCTTCCCCATGGCCTCTGCTTCAGCTTTTGCATCCTGGATCCTGCTTGCTCCAGTTACTGTAGAGAGTTGCTTTGGTGATGAGGAGCAATAGGGAAGTATAAACTGAATAAACCCTTTCCTTCCCAACTTGTTTTCTAGTCATGGTGTTTTGTTGCAGCAAAATAGCTTCACCAGGACATGTCCTCAGCAACAATGTACACAAATCCCATGTTCTGTAAATGATCACTGTTATTCATTTCTCTCTTCAATGGGAGTCAACAATGGATCATAAAGCAACAACTTACTATGGCTTTAATGTGCATAATCCTAAAGATTAGTGATTTTAAGGAGCCTTTTCTATATATGTTGACCATTTTTACATTTTATTCAGAGAAATTTTTATGCAGGCCATCATTTTATACTTTTTTCTTATTTTCATCATTTAGCTTTTCTTCTGTCGTGTGAGTCCTTCTAATATTTGATTTTAAACTATTTTCCCCATTCAATATTCAGCCTCTTTTAACTTTGTTGATTTTCTTCTGTTCCAAATTTTTATTAGTTGAATAAAGCTCTACGTGTTTTATTATTCTGTATCCTGATCTAATGGATAGGGCTTTTTTTGGTTTTGTTTTTAATATAGGACAGACCAATTATAGGTTAAAAGTTGTTTATTGTTTTCTAACAAATTTTTTGCTTTTATGCTTCATACTTGGGTCTTTTAAACATCTTTGGTGACTTCCTCTGTTAATTCATGAATTTAGATGACTGTGAAGTAGTTAAGCTTGAATGTATTTGTTGTCTTATTCTTAATAGATACGCCATTGACTGACAAAACTGAAAAAGAAAAATGTTACTTCTTCCATTTGCTCAGAAATCTTTATATTTTTCAATATAAGTTCATTTATTTATTTAAAGATTCATTCACTCATGTATGCCAGTATTCAAAGATATTTCATAAATGCTAGCTGTTAGGTGCTCAGCAGTAGAGATGCTAAAGCTATCAGAAAGAAAGATGCTTCCTTTTCCTTGACTTTCAGCCTTCAGAGAGGACCCAGTGAGCAGCTATATCTCACTATATGCTATAATTTGTAGTAATAAGAGCGTAGGGTAAGTTTGATGAAATACTAATCTGTATTGTTATTCTCATCGAAGATAATAGTTCTTCTATCCCTTAACTCCTGTGTGATCCTAAGCTGATTAACTAATCCCTTCTACATAAGAGTTCCTCCACAATGGGTATCTCATATAGTGAGTGTGCCTATCCGGTAATGGCTGCCTGACAAGGTAACCTCTCAGTGCATGTCAGTAATCTCCTCAGTTATTAGTTTTTCTTCATCATTGTTATAACTACTCTGGATCATGGAAAAAGGAGTCAAGGTTGCAGAAAAAACACAGCAACATAATAGAAAATCACTCTATGTGGATGGAATACTAGGTCTAATAGAGTGGGTAGATCCTATTCAAGTAAAAGTCTAAGATGTGTGTTCAAAATCAATGGGAGCTGAGCAGCACTCTTTGTCTGTTGTCAAGTGTTCACCACGTTCCTATTCCTTACTTATTCTCCATTCTATGTAGCATGTCTACAATGTATTACTTCTCCAGGCAGCACTTTCTGTGTCTAATCATACAGTGGCAATTACAGGGCATGCTTATCATGTGCACTTCCTGGTAGGAAAACGATTCTGGTATGAGGTTGAGTTCAAAATAAGCTCTCATTGGGTGAAAACAGTGTGCCAAATGTCATTCTATACATGACTTTTAATGTGATTACTCTAAACTCAAACAGCAAATACCTCCAAATTGCATGGAGGTGTAGGTCTCCATGTACTTTGAAACTTTTTTCCTTTCTTTCATTTGAACTTGGGAGGGATCAGTGTTTTCATCACTTTTTCAGGGAGCTCTCCAACTCCTTCAATTCTTCTTTAAGAAGGGATGATACTAATCCATCATTAGTATAACCTTGGCTAATTCATAAATGTTCCAAACATTTTAAAATAAATTTTGTGTCCTCTAACGTTTCTAGATTTTTAGCTTATGAATATCTTTTGGTGTACTGAATTCTATAAGGATATGCTCCATTATGAAAAGGCATTATTTCCATGTTTAGTAAAATATTTTGAGCATTAATTTATATCTATAATTCAAATGGTTATCATAGTTAGTAAATATAACGTCAATGAGAGATGACCTGTGAATAACAACATATTTCCCCTCTAGTATATTACATATTGACATTCTTTCAAAATAAAAATTTTAAATAAGTACTTCCCAATAGGTAAAAGATAAAATCAAAAAGTTTGTTATCTTATAGAAGTTGGTGATGAAAGAAATCTCATCAGCCATCTTACATGAACTATTCAAGATGCTCCATTTAATTTGTATAAGAAATGAGGAAACATGGTCACTTGAAAGAAACCCCTCAGACAATGCAAAAGGGGAAACGAGGAAAAAGAGATACTCTGGAATAATTGCTCCAGATAGTGTGCTGGCACATGGCTAGATAAGATGGTCTTCCTTTTCAATGTGAATCCGACCAAAGCTAAATAGCAGAGGCAATTCCCAGAGTCATCAACATTAGGAGCATTCCAAGTTGATTACAGGGAGATTCCCTGAGTCATCCTTGGTGTTACTAGGTAATTAAAGATTTTCTGTAGATGAAAATGAACAAAATTATGTTTGCATTACAGTTCCAAATAAGTGTACAATATAATTATACAAGCATAGGAAATGATTCACAAGCTGTATCTATTAAACCACAAGTCTCAGTTTTGAAATAGTTTACCTCTTTGACCAGGCTTTGGTAAAGTCAGGCACAAATCCCCACATGGCCATAAGAACACTTTAGCAGAAATTGTCAACTAGAGAAAAGACAAAGCAAAATAAACACAGTAACCTGATCAAATCTTGTCATAGTGTATTTATATCATGTTAAATTGGCTCATTCTTATGCAGTAGACCCACAATGCTAATACCTGTGTAGTAAAGCCTACTTGGACAGCCCCATCAAAAAAACAACAGACAGCAGTTTACTGTCTGACCTCCCTGACGTCTATGGCTTCCAACAATTTTGAATTCTGTCGATATCAGTTTTATTTTAGGCACTCAAGCAAAATATCTTATTCACATCACACACACACACACACACACACACACACACACACACACACACACTCCAAACAAACACAGAAAAATGGTAGTTCTCCTTGAATGTTTACCATCAGCTAGGCTTTATATAAAATAACCTTTAGATTTCCTGAGAGAGAGAGAGAGAGAGAGAGAGAGAGAGAGAGAGAGAGAGAGAGAGAGAGAGAGTGTGTGTGTTTCTCTCTGTGTGGAGACCCACATGTATAGAACTGTAAATGTATATATGTATACATATATATAGATACCTGAAGTCTATCTCCAGTGTCTTTCCTCAGGAACTATCTACCTTGTTTTGTTTGTTTTTCAGTTTGTTTGTTTGTTTGAAACAAGTTCTCTTACTGACCAAAAGCTTGCCTAGTAAACTAAGTTGGCTGATCAGAGAATCCAGAGGAATTTTCTGTCCCTGCCTCCTCCCATACAGAGATTTCTAGTACACAGGACTTCACCTAGCCTCTTACATGGTTTCTATAGATTAGACTCTGGTTCTTCACATACTGGAACAGCAGGCATTTACTAAACAAATTGTCTCCTCAGCCCTGTAAGCATTTATCAAGACAAAATTCTTAAATAGTTTTCCTGATAATATTTCTATGCCACAAAACAAACATTCATTAATGAAAAAATCCAAATATTTTAAACAAAGATAAAAATCCTTATTGGATTCACTCTGCCATAGCAGAAAAACTTTCTTGCTTTTCATCCATGCAACCCATAGCCAATAAAGCGATTTTGCTTAGAGCATAACGTATGAGCAAAAGCAGGGAAGTAGTGAATGTTTACTGGAATTGTGAGTCATGATTACAGAGCTGTAGGGGTGAAGCTTGAAAAGGTGAGTGGCACAAGATTGCCAAAAGATCAGAGTCTAAGACAAAGGTTTTGATTTCCATCTTAGGAATGGAGGAGAAGACAAGGACTCTGGAGTGAAGTATGTGTTTGTGGGAAAATGGTTTTATTCTCACAATATTTTAATAGCATCCTCTATAAAGAAACAAGCTATCTTTGGCTCTACTTCAAAAAGAAGTTCTACATTAGCAACAATAACAAAGTTAGAACTTATAAGCCTTTTTCTTCCAAGACCTAGATAGTTAATAGGGATTATGGGGCAGCCTGTAACAGAACCATTTGATTTCTCATTATTTTAAGGCATATGAGGTTGCAGGAAAATGTCAAAAGAATCTTTTAGAAATTTTAATTAAAATACAGTTACTCATGGCTCCCTTTCTTCCCTCCCACCTCTTTCATGTCCATCCCATCTCTCTATGCCAAATCACTGCCTCCTCTTCTGTAACCACTGTTGTCACAGATACCCCTGAAAATCTCAACATATAACTGTAGCCTGCTTAGTCCCTTCAGTGTTGCCTTGCATGTACATGTTCTAGCCTGGACCATGTGTTATTGGATGACAAGTCAGGGGGCTTAACCCTGGAGAAAACTAATTCTCCTGCAAAGAGGCTGGTGAGAAGGTTAGCTGACAAGAAAGGCTTTAGACAACAAGCATTATAACCTGAGTTCAATCCTCAGCACCCATGCGTTGGAAGGAGAGAACACCCTTGAGCACATTGCTCTCTGACCTCCACACATGTGCCATGATGTTTGTGTACCCACACACATAAATAACCAGATGTAAATCTTTAAAAAAGAAAAATACAATAACAGTCAACCCAGTATTTTATGAGGAATTCCACATGATGCACTGGTTGCTCTATTAAGACATTGGAGGATTTTATTTAAAATGTTTCTCTTTATTCAAAGGTTATTTTATTTGAATTATTAATTTATTTACCTAACCTTCTTAGAAAACCAAGCTATCATGGATGCATTTTTGCACATGTTTATGTTTATATTTATAAAGATTGCATGATCAAATAAAACTACAGAAACGTCTCGATTAGCAATCGGAATCACATTTTGTATTTTAAATTATAAGCCATGTTTTCCCTCATCTTAGATTCTACAAGTTACAAACACACTGGTAGAGTTTATCAAAATGTCTTCCAAAGCATCGAATCATTTCTCTTAGATTATTTAAAACAAAATCCACACACATTGCAGAACAGCATTGCTTACCCTGCATTCTACACATGTGAGAAAGACGACTAAGGCCCAGAAATGCATGGATTTGGAAGACAGAGAATCCGACCGGCATGACATTTTCTACCCAGTTAAAAATACACATGCATATGTCTGCATGACTCATTCTACACAACTCAAAATTGCTGGAGAGTGGGTGTAGCTATGAATATTACTGCACAATGTAGCACTCAAAGGAAAAAAAAACAAATCTGGCAGTCTCCAACTATCCTGGGAAACGAGATTAATTGAAGTTTCAACTAATAAAATGTGCATTGAAGGTGTGCCAAATGAGGGAAATTAATAAACACCTAGCCTAGGTGAAAACTATTATGTAGGTGTATGTATCTGCCTATCTGACCAAATTACAACTGTTAGGCCATGTCTGAGCCAGTGCATTGAAATGGGATATTGATGTTATATTTCATTGTCTCTCAGATCCAAAGTATGAGATATCTGAATGTCCAAATAGTTATTACCATTTCAAACATGGTGTATTATTTGTGACAAATTTCTTAGTTATAAATGAACAAAGTTCTACAAATATAAAGAAGGTTGTAATTGCAGTTTTATGCCTTTTATAATGTAAGATAATGTTATAAATAACTGTGCATTATTATAAACTAAATCTTTACTATTAATATTTTAGTTGGAGAGAAAGAAGACAAACAATATAGCATATTACACAGGGCTAGCCTTGGCAAAACTCAGCTTAGTCATTTTGTGAAGTTGAACGCTGTGTCATAACTACTACCTGTTTTTATTTTTAAATGTAGGACATTAAGACTCCATTTATTCTGCAATTAAGGCCAACAATTGACAAATGGAAACTCATTAAACTAAAAGGCTTCTGTAGAGCTAAGGAAACAAATAGTTCAGTGAAGAAGAAATGCTTGGAATATAAGATAATTGTTGTGAACTATTATCTCACAGAGGAATAACATTCAGAATATATAAAGAACTCAAAAATAAGGCGTCAAGGAAGCAAATGGTCTAATTAGAAAATGGGCTATAAATCTGAACACAGAGTTCTCCATAAAAAAATATAAATGGCTTAAAAATACTTAAGAAATAATCCATCATTCTCAGCAATTAGGGAAATACAAGTTTTAAAAGAAATTGAGATTCCATTTCATTCCAGTCAGAATGCCCCAGATAAAACAACTGACAGCAAGTAGTACAAAGGATTTGGGGAAAGGAAAGCCTCATTTATTCTTAATGGGAATGCAAACTTGTGTAGCCACTCTGGAAATTAGCAGGAAGAATCGTTAAAAGGCTAAAAATATTTCTTACTTTTTTCTATTAGATTTAATGTATCTAGTTTTATGTTGACTTCCTTGATCCGCTTGGACTTGAATTTGTACAGAATGATAGATATGGATCAATTTGCATTCTTCTACATGCAGACATCCAAGTAGACCAGAGCCATTGTTGAAGATACATTTCTCCCACTGTATGATTTTCTCTTCTTTCTCAAAAATCAAGTGACCATAAGCATGTGAGTTTACTTTAGTGTTCTGATTCAATTACATTGATCAACTTGTCTGTTCCTATACCAATACTATGCATTTTTATTACTATTCCTCTGTAGTATTCATTGAGTTCAGGAATGATGATACCTGTGGGAGTGATTTTATTATTCAGGATTATATTTTGCCATCCCAGGTTGATTTTTCATATGAAGTTGACAATTGGTGTACTCATGTCTGTGAAGAATAGTGTTAAAATTTTCATGAGTATTGCACTGAATCTTTGCATCCATCTTCTGATATCTTTCTTATTTTCTTTCTTCAGCAACTTGAAGTTCTAGTCATACAGATCTTTCACCTGCTTGGTTAAAGTTACACCAAGATATTTTATATTATCTGTGCCTACTGTAAATGATATTGTTAATTTCTTTCTCAGCCCATTTATCATTTGTATAAAGGAGGGATACTGATTTCTTAGAGTTTTTTAACCCAGCCACTTTGCTGAAGGTGTTTATCAGCCATAGGAGTTCTCTTGTAGAATTTTGGGAAGACTTATGTACACGATCACATCATCTGCAAATTGTAGTGCTTTGACTTCTTTTCCAATTTGTATCCCTTTGATCTCCTTTAGTTGTCTTATTGCTCTTCCTAAAACTTCAAGTACTATTGACTAGATGGGGAGAGAGTGATCAGCCTTGTCCCTAATTGTAGTGGAATTTCTTTAAGTTTCTCTCGATTTAGTTTCATGTTGGCTACTGACCTGCTATATATAACTTTGATTATGTTTAGATATGAGCTTTGTATCCCTGATCTCTCTCTAAGACTTTTTAGCATGAATAGATTTTGGGTTTTGTCAAAGGCTTTTTCAGCATTTAATGAGATGGTAATGTGATTTTTTTTCAGTTAATTTATATGATGAATTAATTCATAGATTTTCATATATTGAACCAACCCTGCATCCTGGGATGAAGCCTATTTGATCAGAGTGAAGGATATTTTTGTTGTGTTCCTGGATTTAGTTTGCAAGTATTTTATTTAGTGTTTTTGCATCAATGTTCATAAGAGAAATTGGCCTGAAATTCTCTTTCTTTGTATCATTGTAGAGTTTAAATATCAGGATGACAATGGCTGCATAGAATGAGTTTGGCAGTGTTCCTTCTGTCTCTGTTTTGTGAAATAGCTCTTCTTTGAAGGTCTGGTAGAATTCTGCACTGAAACCATCTGTCTCTAGGCATATTTTGATTGGGAGGCTTTTGATGGCTGCTTCTATTTCATTAAGGGTTATGGGGTTACACCATAACGTCTTTCCTTGGAACTCAGGAAACATTAAGCATGATGTAGTCAAAAGATTGTAAGAGAAGATCAAGAAGTCTGCAGTGAAATGTGTCTTCTACAAATGACTGGAAGCCACATTCCTGATATCTAGCAATATAGCTGCCTAAAGAAGACCTAGAGAATGGAAATATCAAGAGCCATGCCAAGACTGAAAGGGGAAATCTCACAGGGAATTACCCCTAGATAAAGAACCACAAGTAACTGATAACTACTTGGAGAGGTAGAATAATCCTCTCCTTGGGTTGATTGCTAATTGGTTACACAATGAAAAGTCATCAGTTCTGAAATCATATATACAAAGCCACATTAAACAGGTTTAGCAGGTTTTACTTATGTACTATACATATATCTCTATCTGTGTCTCTATATATACACCTCTATATATGTAACTAACAATAAAAAGAGGTCATCACTCTGAAGGGAGTCAAGAGGAAGACTTGGAGAAATTGAAAAGAAGGCATATAGAATGGATTGAAGAATGTGTAGAGGAGCGGGGAAATAATGTAAATATATTTAAATAAAAATGCATATATATGTATGTATATATATATATATATTCGTTCTTTGAGAACTTGGTTCAGCCTATTTTAATAGCATTCATACCTTATCTTCTCCCAGATCCAGCTGCCTTTGTATACTTACCCAATTTTGTATTCCTATTAAAGGAAAAACATCCTGTCCAGTGTGCTCCCCAAATACCCTTGGTTGTGATGCCTTTCCACTGGAATGTGTAAACCAGTACATTTGTTGTCCTCTCACAAAAATCATTGGTTCTGTTAAGCTGAGAGTGTGGACCCATAAACAATCACTAAAAGTGAGAGAAATGACAAAAACACAGTTTTATATGTGTGGATTAAGGATAGTGTAAATCATTATATCTATGTCATCTATATCTATACCTATACCTCTATGTATACCTATACTTATGTAGATATATAGCTTATGCATTGCATAGTCTCATTGTATATAATTTCTTAGCAAAACTTTATAGGTAACAAAACCAATATTCGTGTTCTTTATTTTGTTTAATAAAAGTTTTCAAAAATATAATGTAAATTTCAGAAATTGCACTGGAAGCTTGTTGGAACAGTTTTTACTTTTTACATTGTGCTCATTTTTAGCTACAATGCAGCTCAGGGCACAACAGATATTACTTTAAGAACATTGTTTTGAATCAGATGGATTCAAAGGGTAAAGTGCAGCCAGACTGATTTTGAAGGACCCTACTTCCTGAGATGAGGACTATGTGAAGTAGACAGGATTATGGCTCCTCTAAATGCTGGCAAGCGTCTGTGAGTCATTTCTGAGCATGCAAAATATCAAGGCATCTTCTGCAGTGTTGGCTGTAGCTCTTGACCATGAACTTGGCAAGCCATGGAGGCAATCTATGCTCTGCTCTCATCATGTCATTGATTTAAGCACAAGGAGCCCCAATTAGCAAATATTCTCTTTGTACACACTGAACAGAGCAAAAAATCAACAAAGCAAGCATTTCATCTCTTCCTTCCTGATACTGTGCCCCCCCATCCTAGCCTCTGTCACTGCTTTCACAGATTCATTGATGACATTTGCCTTTGTCTTGAACTGTTCCACTTTGATCAACCCAGTGATCACCCAGTTTCATAGATCCTTTTCTATCTCACAATGATAATAATTTCTACGTTTTTATTTTCAGATTTTTTTTCCTCTGTGTTTCCCTTTTCCTCGTTCCTCATAGTCAGTATGTCCCAGATGGCAAATATAAGCTTTTAAGCATAAATGAAGTATTAAATTTATTTATTTTCTCATACATCTGGGAATTATTTCACTCGTTCATAAAGGGTTATTATTGTGAGATTAAGCAGCACCACTATAACCTTTGGTTTTTTTAGAAATAACAAATCGTTACTTATTCACATCTTCAGATTGTTTTTCTGTAAAATATCTAAAACTCACAGTGACTTATAATTGTGATGAATAAAGAAAGAGAAAATTCCTGAAGAGTTTCAAAACACAACTTGGCAGATACCCAGGGCATGGGGTTTTGTCATATTTTATAGCTTTGGTAAAAGTTCAACTAGACAAGAGAGACTTGTTAGTTTCAACAAATAGTTTATTAAATATTCTTTTAAAATATAACTATTTAAGTGGTTGGAAAATAGACCCTAGGGATGAATTTATTACTTTCTTTGCTAATTTGGCATACTATCAAACTGCCTTTTGAAGTCTTATTGTTGTATTATTAATACGAGGCATAACATGAACGAACATCTACCCATGCCAATACACAACCAACAGCATACAAAAGCAAGGGTGCCACGACAGTCAAACTTTGTGAACCAAGTTTACTCTGGTTGCTTGCAGTGTTATGAATAAAAGGGAATGTACAGGAAGAAATGACTCAAAGATAGCTGCACTTAAAATGTACCCCAGCATGGGTGAACTGCAGCACCGGAAGTCACTGTAAGACTCACTGTTAGCAAACTATGTCAAAGAGTGTCTTTACAAGGCAACGGAGGTCGCCTCTAGGAAGTTTGGCTTAATTCCAGTTTTCAGTCAATATAGTTATTACCTATAACAGGCAGTTTGGCTGGGCTGCCTCTTCTATACTATTCATCTTACCCAGCCACTTCTGGGCTGCTGAACTTGCCGAGGAGTGTTTTCAATGGGTCTTACATATGACCCCAGGGAGAGAGAGGCCTAGTGCACACTGGTGAACTTCAGGGTCAGTCACTTACCTCCTAAGCTTTCATGAGTTTCTCAGGATGACGGAAAGTTTCACCTCCCCTTTGAACGTCCTGAGTCTTACAAAATTTCTCTCCTTTATAGAATGTTGTATCTCAGAGAGAAACAATACATGACATCTAATTTCTGGGCTCATAAAATAGAACAGATGCTAGCACTTATCGGAAAGCTTCTTTTTGCAGTGGGCAGCAGTTAATACAGGGACTTACAACATGTTCAAGTATAGAGAATGAATATCTATGGGAAGACTCAGGTCTAAATGAGATATTTATATCATTGCCCTGGTTCCATGACTCTAAAACACAAACCATAGAAAATAAAATAGGGAAATTGTAAGAATCATGGGTCAAATTAAAAAAAAAGAACAAAATGTCTCTTTTTAGCCCCTACAGGGATGCTGCTGTCATGAACTCACCGTTTCTGTGCTTGCCTACACAGCATCTGCATAGGGTCAGGTCTGGTAGTGTTGCCAGCATAGATAGGAAGGGCTGATGAAGCTCCTCCTCTAACAAAAAAGCTGTTGACAACTGATAGCTGCTGAAGGCAGAAGGTTTTGGTTTTGTTTGTTTGTTTGATTTGGTTTGATTCTTTTCCAATGAAAATACTATTTCCCCCAGTACATTGACTACCTTCCTTAGTTTCCAACCATGCAGATTTGTATAGCAGCGGTGCCTTATTCATTTATTTATCATTTTCAAAAGAAAATAAGGTTGGTTGGATGATTAGGGAGATATTGGAAGATTTGGAGGAAGAGTGAGGGATTAATATGATCAGAATACATGCATACACGTATGAAATTCTCAGCTAATGATTTTTTAAATTTCTTTAAATAAAATTAAGCTTTTGAAATAAAAATCAAAAGTTCAGTCACTATATTTATGTATGTATGTATTAAACTATATTAAACATATCATAGATGGTTCATTTGGAAGGGAGGATATAAAGGTTAATGGGTTAAACAGGAATATTAATGTTAAAAGACCATGCTTTTGACTACTGATAACTCAAGGTTAAAGTGATCATAACAAAATTAACTCTCGTTCCTGAGAAGTTAAGAACACAGAGGGAAAGCAAACATCAAATACAAGAATTCGTCTTGTTTATAGGAACCAAGAGAAAAGTAAATACATGTGAATAAAAGGAACAAATGCACATGTTTGCAGTTAGTGAAAAATGATTGGAATTCTACTTGGTAAACTAGCCTGCTCCTGTCATCTTTATTATGTCTCATATTATATTATATGCCTATCCATCTGTTTGTCTATTTATCTATCTGTCTGTCTGTCTATCAATTATCTATGTGTTTATAATGAAATCCCATTCCTGTATCTTTCATTTATTTATCCATACATTTATTCATCTATGTCCTCACTGAGAAAATGTAACATAGGGCATTCAAATTGTGATCAATTTCAGTTTATGAACATTTCAGTCTCCTTGGTGCAAATCCTCTACCATAATATGTTGAAGACACACATACAAAACTTCCAATTCAGTCTTCCTCAAATAGCAACATTATTCTTGGGACAAAAATATACTCTATTCACTGATTTCCAACTAAAGGGTTAAATATTTTTATTCCATAAGAAATAGTTTATAGTAAAGGTATGCATATTAAATCATAATATGCCCCTAAATTTGGAAAAATCTTAAAAGCACAAGTCATGTGTTTTAGTCATGATGAATTGCTTACAGTAGAAAAGCAAAATATAGCAATTTGAATGCATATAGACATTGAATTATAGTTATAGTAAAGTGAAAAGAATGCATTTTCTGTAAAATACAAATATGATGTTGTTTTATAACTCAGAAAGACATTTGTAAAGCCAACTACCCATGATCTACATTCTCCTATTGATTACAACGATCTCATTTATTATTTTAATTACAACAAACTTATTAAAATTCTATTATAATTAAAATAATTTAAGGTTTTGTTTTCTGCTATACAGTAGTATATATGGCAGCATAATAGCAAAATATTTTCAGAGAACACTTTCTATCATACATTTTTCCTGTTACTCTTTTAGCACAAAGTATTTAGGGAACATAAATCTTACAAAGCACAGAGCTGTTGATTACTGGGGTATATAGTTCATTGCTCAATTAACAATACTTGCTGCTTTTGTAAAGGACTTGCTGCTCATGTGGTGATTTATATAGATATAGATATATAGATATTGCTCACATATAAAAATTTTAGGAAAATAATTAAAGTACTAATTATTATCATCAAAAGTTATTTGAACATGAAAACTTTAATGTCTTCCTGAGTGTGTGGAACTCAATCCCTATTAATTATATCTTGAATAATAACCTTTAATATAGTTAATCCTTAACTATTTTATTAGTATTCAAATATCGTAGAATTTATCTTCTGTACATGAAACTTTACATGTTTTATCCATTAGTTCATAAACTACTAAAAAGTAATAATGATAATGTTTAGTAATATATATTTGAAAGTTGCTTCAGAGGATACAACTTAAACCTTACAACATACATACAAGTGATAATTATGTAGAGACAGTAGATTATTCATAAAATGGTTTGTGGTAGTCATTTTACAATGGTTTTATATATATATATAATATACATATATATTTTACACTTTAAATATATAATTTTCAGAACTAAGGAGATGGATCAGTTGTGTTTGCATTGTGAGGTCCTGAGTTTATTTCTCAGCACCCATATTAAAAAGCTAGGACCTGTGGAATAACCTACAGTCACAGTATGACAGGAGGATAGTTGGGGTTTGATAGCTATCCAGTCTAGCCCAATCAACGTGTTCAAGATTCAGTGAGAGATGAACTCTCAAAGATTAAAATGGAGTGAGTGAAGTAGACATCCAATATCAATTTCTGGTAACCACAAGAAAGCACACACAGGCATGTGAACACATGCGTGAATGTATTACATTTGTATAATTAACATGTTGATAATGTTTTGACACAACTTCTCTTAACATGTACTTGAAGTTGTTATCAAAGACATGCAGCAGTCATCAGACATCATATTTATATTTAAATGTAAAAGAGAATTTAGTAGCTCTAACCGTGCTGTGGCTGTCAGTTGTTGAATGGCCAAGTTCCTGCTACTGCTGTTCAATTGAAGTGGATCCAAGAACAATGGCCTGCTGATTCAATAGAACAGTCAAGGAGATATGCTACATATATAGTAGTTAGTTCACAACACATAAAAATATGTCAAGTAAAATAACTCATCTTAGAGACAAATGCAAACACACATTGTGGTGGTTTGGTAAGTTTGGCCCAGGGAGTGGCACTATTAGGATTTGTGGCCTTGTTAGAGGAAGTGTGTCACTTTGTGGGTGAGCTGTGGGTTAGCTGCCTGGAACATAGTCTTCTCCTATTTGCCTTTGAACAAGATTTGAAACTCTCAGCTTCTTCCAGCACCATGCCTATCTGGGCATGCTTCCCGTCTTGATGATAATGGACTGAACCACTGAACCTGTAAGGTAGCCTCAATTAAATGTTGTCCTTATAAGAGTTGCCTGGGTCATGGTGTCTGTTCACAGCAGTAAAACCCTAACTAAAACAAGCACCAGTGAAGGAAACAAAAGAATTAGGAAAACATTATAACCTGCCCCCAGATTATACTTTAATGTAAAATCCAACAAGGCTGTATTCAAAAAGATGATTGCTAGGTGAGAAACTGCAAATATATTGTATCTGCTACCAAAAATAAAAGCATTATAGTCTGTAGTAAAGATAAAAATGCCTTTAGAGGGGGAAACATTTGACAATTGCCTGGATAAATAGCAGTGAAGAAGAAGGAGTTATGTTGAACAGAACATAGAGAAAGCAACTCACAGAAGAAATGTATAGACCTAGTGAGTTTTCAACTGCATTGCAAGGCCACTTATGCTGCTTTAGTTACAAATCTTAGAAAAATAATTTTCAGGAACAGGTGTTCAAATTCCTTTCATAAAAGATTGGTATTGTTACAGATATTAGTACTAACTTTCCCCCATGTAAGTAATCTATTCTATCTGAGAAAATCCATATGCAGCTATGCTTTATTCTTAACTGAAGATCTATTGGACAGTGTTGTTTCGGTACGTTCTGTTTGTGCACTGTGCCAGTTATATGGTGTTACTATAAATAATTACTTAAGACTGGACATTTACTTTAAAAAAATTTTAAAGGATAAACTTACTTCACTGATAATCTTTGAGGTTCAAATGTTCCCACCTTATAATGGCATTCTGGCTGATAAGAGTCATAAGAGGAACAAGGCATCATACATCCAGGAAACCAGAAATTCACAAGTATGTTTCATAGTCAGTCATGACTACATCTATCATGATAGTCATTTTTTCTAGTCATCTCTCAGAAAGTCTTAAGCCTCCACATCTCAGACTTATTGCCTATCCTTCTAATATTTACCATGGAACTAAATTCATGCAAGAACTCTCGCAAGGCATACACAAACCCACATCAAACTAGAGCATTCATTTACATCTCTGAATTCCATTTCAGAGGATAAATGTTCTTTTCTATTTATTAATCATTTTATTTATTAACATTTCCAATGTTATCCTCCTTCCCTGTCTCCCCTCCACAAACCCGCCACTCTATCCCCTTCCCCTTTTCCTCTAAGAGGGTGCTCCCCTTCGCTCCTGCTTTTAGCATCCCCCTACACTAGGGCATCAAGCCTCCACAGGGCCAAGTGCCTCCCTTCCCACTGATGCCAGGTGAGGCTGTACTCTGCTACATATGGAGGGAACCATGGACTTATCCACATATACTCTTTGGTTGGAAGTTTAATCCCTGGGAACTCTGAAGGGTCCAGTTATTGATACTGTTGTTCTTCCCATGGGGTTGCAGTCCCCTTCAGTTATTTTCAGCCTTTCCCTTAACTCTTCCATTGGGGTTCCCAGGCTCAGTCCAATGGTTGACTGTGAGTATCTGCATCTGTACTAGTTAGGCGCTAGCAGAGCCTTGCAGAGAACAATTATACCTGGTTCCTGTCAGCAAGCACATCTTGGCATCAGCAATAGTGTAGGAGTTTGGTGTCTGCAGATGGGATGGATCCCTAGGTGGAGCAGTCTCTGGATGGCCTTTCCTTAAGTCTCTGCTCCATTTTTTTTGTCCATCTCTAATCAGGGACAATTCTGGGTTAATTTTTTTTTAGATGGGTGGGTGGCCCCATCCCTCCACAGCGGGAAATGCCTATCTACAGGAGGTATCTCTACAGGTTAATACCCAAGAGCAGAGAAATAGAACCTGAAGACATAAATCATTTTTAGTTCAGTAAAAGTTACCAACAACATTGAGAATAAGCACATCTTCAACAAGGGACTAATAGGATAAAGTATGATTTCAAGTTGCAACAAAGTAGAAGTATCCAGATGTAAAGAAAAGAAAAGGGGATTGTGTTTGGAAATTAGTGGTCTGCTAATGGAAATTGATGTACTGAATATGACAAGGATGAAAGTGAACGCTGGAGAAGAAATGGTAGGAAGACGTTTGATAGAGAAACAATGAGAGAAATGATAAGAAATGCGTGTTGCTTATCCTTAAAGGAATGAACCAAGAGGGAAAGACAAAAACAGCTGTGTGTTAGTAAAAGCTCAAATTTTTTTTCTCTTCATTGTCTTCAAAATCAAAACAACATAAAATTACCAGGAGCAAAAACAAATGTTCTTAGAGTGGATATATTTGTGGTTTAGAAAATAAATAAATTCAAGCAAATATGGTTAATAAAAAGTGCATATATGGAAGTAGATCTATTGCCATTTATTCATATTTATATAAAACCATATTAAAATCATATTATTCACATTATTAGATTCTATTACTATTCCATATGAATATATATTTATATATTTCTATATATAACTTTTCTACTTTGAATCATATGCTCTGGGACTCAAAAAGAAATTCTATATTAAATTATTACAAGACACAATAAACATACAGTAAATACAGGATTCAGAAGTCAACATTTCTAATAATCCATGAGTTAGTGGTCATTGAGAAAATGTTTTTCCTCTGAAGGCTGTGACATCAAACAGTAAAGGGAAAAAAATGTAGTTAATTTTCTTCCCGCTGCCAATCCCAGCTTCCTATGGAATGAAGAGTGGGAGAAGTCAGGCAGTAGTAATTTCAATCACCTTGAGATTGATTTATTTTCAATTGCAAGTTCAGTCTGGTGAAAGGTGTTATAATGACAGCTCGAGATCCCAGAAGTAAAGTAGAACATGAGAAGCAGTAATTTAAACTGTTCCAAATGCAGATGGCTACCTTGACCCCAAGAGAGCAGCTGTGGGCATTCAATTATTGCACTCTTTTCCTGATTACACTAATGCTACTTATCTTGTATCTTGTCTGTAGAGTGAAGGGTCCTTTGTGTAGTTCCTGTCTATGCCTTTGGCAAATAAAAGCAGAATTGCACTGTCCTCCCATTACAATTCTGTAGTGAGAGACAAGGCATTTCTGTGGACAATGCTGTTAACAATACATGTAGCACTTAGTCACATCACAGAGTGCTCCAATATTACTCTTATTTGTAATTAACAACAGTATTATAATTAAATTGACATAGATGAGTGCTTTCTCTGTGATTGTGCCAAGAACAGCATTGTTATATAATTCACGCTAGTACTTTCGTATCTCAGATCAATAGCATGCTGAATATCTGTAAGGTCTTACATTTTTAAAGACCTTATCAATGTCATTAATAAAACAGGACTGTGGACCTCTTCTAAATGATTGTAATTATCTAATAAGTAAATACTAATGCATTTCTACTTCTGTTTCAGAATTGGAGTTTCCAAACCATTATTTGCTAAGTAAAATCCTAAAATAGCACTAATATTAATCACAGTTTCTTGAACCAGAATTCAAAGACTGAGATTATATCTACAGACATTTTCTTGGAAAGACAAATACATTACATTCAGCAAACAGAGTCCACTGAAGCTAATATAAGAAGAAAATAATTTCACTCCAGCCATAAAAAAGTATGAAGGCTAACTACAGATCTCCACGTCTCCCTCTTCATCCCCAAATACAAACCCCCACCAAGTCTCACTCCCAGCTCTATAGCAAACCAACTGCTGTGGTCTCCCCTCGCTCTATGCCCCCATCACCAGCATATCACATAAACCTCCTCCTCTAACCTTCCTTTCTTGCACCCATCGCATCACGAGTCACCAGCATGCCCTGAGAATCTGTAGACTACTCCAGTAAGGGCAGCAGGTAGGCTGCTTGCTTATCTACCCCTCTTGTTTAATTCAATACACCAGTCTCATCGCCAGTGCATACCACATACTGAGGCCTTCCCTCCTGCTATGCTGTCATTTCTAGCAGACCACAGATCTTTCCCTCCAACCTTCCTTCCCCTAATTCATTGTTTTATACCAACCCCCAACTTCACCAGACACTCCAGCAAAGCCTGTCAAGGAAGCCAGCTGGCCAGAATAGCAGAAGGTAAGCTTCAGGTTTTTGTTCCCGCTCCTCTCATCTAAATCCAATTCTTCAGCACCATCCACAGCTCTGGAGCAGGCTACCTGTCGTGGTTTCTCCTCACTCTCTACCCCAATCCCCAGGCCACTAAGCTGATCTTGATGGAACACCATGCTTTCCTTCTTTCTTTGGGCACCCTCAGAACCCATCCCAGCCAAAGGGTTAATGCTTAAAAACATTGATGTTTGGTTTGATCTTCAAATATTTTTAAATATCTCCCACTAGCAGGTAGGACTTGGACATATATGTCTCACATTATAAAGCTAGTCATTTAAATGCAATGAATTTAAATTGATAATGCACTTATCCTTTTAATTATATTTCATAGGCCTCTCTCATTTTCCTATACATTCAAAGCATCAATATTCCCCATTTATCTTTTTCACCAATTAGATATTTAGTCAATGTCTGATATTGATGCTATTTATGCATACATTCATACATCTTTAACCTCTTACCAAAATATTGTCTCAAGACTATAAAACATTAGTTGACCCATATTTATGTAACTCCTAAAGAAATTCTGATTCTTAGCTCTTTTTTAGAGTCATATATTTCCAATCAATAAGCAGGGGGATGGATGCATCACATCTCTTCTAAAAATTATTAACACTTTTATTGTCAGTGGCTCAGAGCAATTGAAGTGTTAATAAATTAATTAATTTAGATAATTTGTTGAATTAGTAGGGATATCCCCATTGTGATGCAATTTTGTTTGAGTTTCTTAAGAAGTTATTAATAAATAAATAGCTACTATTGACTGGAATTGGTTCTTATTATGTCAATGTTTTGTTGTTCTTTTTCTCTTTGTTTGTTTAATCACTACTATAGGAAATAGTAGTAAAAAGGATGTTGTAGTGGTTTGAAATGCTTGGCCCAAGGAGTGGTACTATTAAGAGGTGTGGCATTGTTGGAATAAGTGACCTTATTGGAGGAAGTGTGTCATTGTGGGGTGGGCAATGAGACCTTCCTTTTAACTGTAGCAGGAACAGTGGCCCCACCTCTATGTAAATGCTGGGGGCACACATCTGCAAAAGCATCTCCTGTCGGAGGACCTAATTAAGGACCGCCTGAGAGAACAAGAATTGCTGGTTCAGACAATCCCAGCCAATCAGGAACTGCTGTTTAGAAGAAACGCTTTTGGGGGACTAAAGGGGAGCAGGTTGAGAGTATTAAAAGAGCTGGTAGAAGTGTTTAGAGAGCTTGCTGCTGCGTTTCTCACTTGCTCCCTGAGTCTGTGTCCTTGACTGTATACCACCTTTCCTCCGACCCCCAAGGGCAGGTAGGATCAGATGGTGAGCAGTTCTGGGCACAGGCAACACCTAATCACTTGGAAGCCAGACCTCACCTATTAGCCTTCAGATAAAGATGTGAAACTCTCAGTTTCTCCTGCACTGTGCCTGTTGGATGTTGCCATGCTACCACCTTGATGATAATGGACTGAACCTCTGAACCTATAAACCAGTCCCAATTAAATTGTGTCCTTGTAAGAGTTGCTTTGGTCATGGTGTCTTTTCATTTCAGTAAAACCCTAAGACAGATATATAAGAGATCTACTTTCATATATTTTAATTTTTTAATAAAGTAATACACAATAAGTATAGAAAAAGACAAACAGCAAAAACAGCAGATAGGGATGGATATTTAGAGAAAATAGACACCTGTGGTGGAAGCCGACCATGGGAGCATGTGACATTCATTACACAGGAAAGCTCTCTCCTAATATGGCATTCATGCTAACATCTGAATCTCAATGCTAACAGCCATGTGAAAATCTGAAGAAAGGACTCTCCATGGAAAACTAAGTGAAGAGTCTTTGCTGACCGACTGAGTTCAGTATACTCACAGGACTGAGGGACAGAGAACATAGCTACAGTTAGAGACATAGTGGGTGTAGATGGGAGAGACACCAGGACTAAACAGTATTAACTGCCCTGCCTCTTGCTCTGGGTTGACCTCTTCGAACAGTAGAGAACTGTCTGGAACTAATGAAACAATAGTCTTAGAGATCCCCCAAGGAGTTACCTCAATTTCCTAAAGATAGCTGTAATATTTATTTACTATGAAAATTTTAGAAAGTAGCATACACTAAAACCTTTACTAATCCCAAATCTACACATAAAACCACATGAGACTCATGTCTGTGTCTTTTCTTTCTTGATACTTAAAGTTTGACAAGTGCTGTTAAAGGCTGAAGCACAAATACTTCAGGCTTTATAAGTGATCTGTTCTTTTCACAGATAGCTCAGCTATATTGTTCTATACAGAACCGATCACAAATGTAAGTAAGGAAAGAATTCTCACCACTTACTCAATAAAACTTTAGAGAAAGTATACTGATATTTGCTTTAAATAGAATTTTCACATATAATAAAATATGATTTTGACATACTAAAAACAATTAATTATTTTAAAGATCTTTCTTAGCAAGTAGGTTACAGCCATCATAAATGGCCAAGGCCATGTGAAGTTGATCCTTAGTTTAAAAATATAAAATGTGGATACATCTCAATGCATCTGTAAAATATATACCTGTGTAGGATGCACATGAAAAACATGAAATACATAATGCATACAAGCTTTGGAACTTCTAACGCTTACTAGCATTTATTCTATGACATGATTTTGCATTTTCTCAGATCTCTGTGGGATTAATGGCTATTACTGGGTACACTGAAGAGGGGTTGTGAACTTCCAGTCTTAGTTAAGCATATACAGATGCTATTGCAGGCAGTCAGTGTTCTGAATAAGAACTTGTCATAGGGCCCTGTTGCTTCCACAGTGTATTTTGCATAAACAAGGAATGATTCATATTTCTCTAATGATGTTTCCAAAGATGAATCTTTAGAATTATTGATTACAGTTTACACACTAATATAATCCATATTCTAAAATACCACCAGTGGCTGGGAATATAGCTCATTGGAAGACACACGCCTAGCATGCATAAGGCCAGAAGATCAATCTCTAGCACCACAAAAATACCATCTGCAAAATCCTTTTTAGAGCAATACAGTTTTTCATTATGTAAAAGCCCAATAGAACAGCATACCAGCAATCACTTGGCTAGATTTCAGATATGCTACTTTCCAATTTCGTCTAATATATATTCTAGTGGAAATAATGGTATTTTCATTTCTGTGTGACAAATTCTAGAAATGTAGTCTTTGAGATAATGTATTATTTTAAGGTTCATTGCTATAATTGTCCCAAGTTATTCAGCATACAGTTTGTGTTGTTTAAGATTATTGCTTGTCACATGTGTTCTATAAATAATTTTGTCATTTTGATTTTTATATATAATAAATAATCTGGCATTTCCTTGTTCTAGTTTTAATTATTAGCTACTAATGGTCAATGCATTTTCATGGTGCTTATAAGCCCTTGAATTTCCTTTTAAAAAATAACAGTTTTCTCTTGTCTTTGCTCATTGTTTTGTTTTTTTTAAACTGGTTAATAAAAACTCATGCATAAACAAGAATGTGATCTATCACTTATTTCATATTTCATTTTCTTATTTTATTCAATATATATAAAACGCTTTTCAAATGTATATAAATTTTTAATCTTTGTTCTTAACTTTGTTCTTTATTATTTGATTTCAGTTTTTCTCATGTATACAATATTCTTATGCATCCTGAAATAGTCACATACTTCCAAATAATTCTATTCTTTATTGTTTCTTTTTTATGATTTAGAGCATACAGACTCCTGGCAGCCAAAATTGTCAGTATTTTTTTTCCACAGAACTTGCAAATCTGGTATTTACCTGACTAGCAAAGGGGGTTTACATATGTGAATAAAGACAAGATGGGTCATGTCAAGATTTAATGAAATAGCTCTGGTGCTCCTAAAATGGATGCAGGCCTAAGGGCAGGAGAAAGATGACAGCTAGGTATGTGCCATATCTGTAGTGGAAACATTGGGAGGCTGAGGCAAGGTGACTGCCATAAGCTTCAGGCCGTCCTGGACTACACAGTATGTTCCAGATCAGCATGTGTTAAAGAGTGATATTTCTTTCTCAGCAACAGCAAATAAGAGAAAGACCCAATAGTTAGTCAGTGGAGCACACAACTGCCAGGGCCTCCTAACATCAGGAAGGCAGGAAGCTGTTGTGTTCTAGGGCTTCAGAAGCAATTCAGTTTTGTTGACACCTTGATTTTAGATGGTTCCAGTCAATGCCAGAGCTCAAACATCAGTACTGGAAGAGAGTGAATTTGTTCCTTTGTAAGTCACTCCTCAGATAATTATTTGTCACATCAGCCAAAAAGAAAACAATGCCATAAAATACACTGAGGCTTACAAACTAGATTTCCTTATATTATGGGTTGATGTTCTTTAAATGCTACCAGATGTTGCTGTGAGTGTGTAGGGGGAACAAATGATTTCTTAGAGAGCTCTGAGTGGTCAATAACAGTGTGATTAGAATAACAAAAATAAAAATTTTGAGGACAATAGCTAGAATTCTTATTGGAAAATTTAAATAGTATAAATTCATGGAGGAATTAGAGAAAGGATTGAAGGAGTTGAAGGGGCTTGCAACCCCATAAGAACAACAATGCCAACCAACCAGAGCTCCCAGGGACTAAACCACTACCTCAAGAGTACACATGGAGTGACCCATGGTTCCAACTGCATATGCAACAAAAGATGGCCTTGCTGGGCACCAAAGGAAGGAGAAGCCCTTAGTCCTGCCAAGGTTGGACCCCCAGTGTAGGGGATTTGGGGGGTAGGGGACTGGATGGGGAGGGGAACTCCCTTATAGAAGGGGAGGGAGAAGGGTTAGGGTTAACCGAGAAAGAGAAGAACATTTGAAATGTAAATAAGAAATGCCAAATTAAAAAAAGATTTTAATGTGAAAGAAAGAATGAATGATTTTGATTTGTGAAGAAAACTTTTAAGTAAATTACTCCAAATAAAAAAAATCAGGTTCTTATGAAATCTTAGCCCATAAATTTAAGTTTCAATTTATCATAACAGATACCACAGTACCCTGTTAAAAGTGGCCCAATGATTCCAGTCACTCAGAAATCCTCTCCATATCTTGTCTGATTGCCTATATGTATACACACACACACACACACACACACACACACACACACGATTCTGGGAATGTCAAGCAAAGGTACAGATGTGAATTTCTTAACATGTTTTAAAGTTATTTTTAACATGACATTTTTTACATAATGAGGACAATTTTACAATATGAAGAGGCACCTGTTACCAACCGAGGGGCTATGTATGTCCAATGTCCTGACTATTAGAACACGCTATTTCTTCTTCTACTTCATGAATGCTTATTATTTTAACTCTTGTGCATGGTCTTCAATAAGTGAAAATACCCATTCCTCCTGAAAAAAGCTCTCTGGTGTGTGTGTGTGTGTGTGTATGTGTGTGTGTGTGTGTGTGTGTGTGTGTGTGTGTTTGTGTGTGTGTGTATGTGTTTCTTAGCAATCCATTGTGTACTCTGAACCTTAATTTTCTCATATATAAGAATATTGCTATATTTAACCCAAATAATAATGATAATATTTTGATAGTATTAAATATTATCTGCAATAATTAATGTTGTTAACTTATTTCTTTTTATCCAAATAGCATTTTTAAAAACTTACCTATACTTCAGTGGATAAAAGGAATCGTAACAGTGGGAATGGAGGCCTGAAGGGTGTCTGACTCTTTGCCTGCTCTTGGGACCCTGTCCTCCTACTTGGTTGCCTAATCCGGCCTTGATATGAGGGCTTGTGCCTAGTCTTACCATAACTTACTATGTTCATATCCCTTGGAAGCCTGTTATTTTTGGGGGGAGAACAGAGGAGGAATGGATTTGGGGGTAGGGAAAATGGGACAAAGGGGGAGGAGGGGAAGAAAGTGAAATTGCAGTCAGGATGAAATGTTTAAAAGATGAGTTAAAAAAAACTATTTTGAGCAACTGCATATCATAATATTCCCCTTCCTTTCTAACATATTTACAAAGTGCTATATTAAAAATAAGAAAATTTATTTCATTAGATTTATAAAAATTGATTTCTTTTTTAATTTTAAAAAATGATTTGCTTCGTTTTACTCACTAAGGGTATGTTTAATAGTAACTAATTGCTGGGTTGTTTGAACCAGTTACAGTTTTCACACATGTAAAGTTGAGATGTTAACAGTACTTACAGATGCTTAATGTGAAAATTAAATGAATTATGTAAAATGTGTGGAAAGGTCTGGAAGCTAGGAGTGCTATTTTTTTCAACTTCAATTATTTTCCTTATGCACAAAATTGTGCAAATTGTTTTAACAGGACAAAAAGACTATACCATGCATTTGTTTAAAGGCCTTTTGCCTCAGCTATCTTACAGCAACAATGGAAGTTTCCACCCAATGTCAAGTCTACTGTGTTTAAAACTAGTATTTGCATACACGGTCATCAGCGCCTGAAAAATCTAATGTGTGACTAAATACATGGATATAAATTGTAGAAGAAATGAATAGGGATATTCAAGCATCTTTTTTTTTCTATATCTAAGCAATTGAGAAGATTTTCAGCTGCTTTTCCATAAAACATCGGCAACTACAAGTCACTCATGCGAGCGAATGGCTGAGAATGGTCTGCAAACACCAAGAGCTCCAAGCTGTTCATCCGTACACCCATGTTAATACTCAACAACAGATTTAGAACACGGGGAGACCTTGTACTATGCAGGATGATTCTTTTTCTTATAAAGCCATGGAAAAGGTGAAAATTTCTCAAAAGCTGAGGAACTTGGCAGTTGTATAATGTGGGAAGAGGCCAGACAGGAAGTTTCTGGAGATAAAAAAAGATTCCTTTTAAGTGCACATTAATTATCAGTGCCCAGATATTTTACTTTTTTTTTTTCTCAAAGGGCTGCTCCTTCCTAGATATTTCTGTTGGCCAGAAGGCAAAAAAGCAGTCTAGTGTATGAAATGTTCCCATTACCACATAAAATAGTTTACAAACCTTGTCCTATATTGTTAGAATGTTTGACTGAGTTCATTATTTTCATTATCATTCATGCATTATTAGTTTTCTTATTCAATAAACATGGGTTGACGATGAGCATATGAAAGATATCATGTTAGATTTCCTTAAAATGTGCCTACAACTACTAATAAAAATGGTTATTATTTTAATGACTAGTAAACTTGGTAACATATTACAGAGTACTTACTATGAATCAGACGAAGAATTTTTCTAGGTATTTTATTCTCACAAACAAAAATAGCATACAGTAACACTACTGAAAATGCTGAATTGTTGATTAGGTATTGGGGCACGAGAGACTTTCCTGTCCCATATACTAGTAAATGTCTTAGTTTGTGTAACGCAGGTATGACCGTTAGCCACCTTGCTAGAGATGTCTCTGGGATAATCTCAAGGTGCCCAAAATTTGACTGTGATACAAGGAGGCAAACATACATGAAGGAGTGGGACAAAACATAGTAGGAAAAGTGTACGTGTTGTGGGACAAACGTGTGAGGCACATACAGCTCAGGATGTCAGCATGAGACACACCAAGCTGAGACCGGAAGTGTCATGTGGTCCTAATCAGATGCAAAGCTATGAGTTGCACTGTCCTAAAAGGAGGAAGCATCTGGCCTTAATATGAGATGGTTTAAATATCTACTCTGGAAAAGTAAAGTCAAGTTCACTGGCTCTGTAGACAAAGATGAGGGCAGTGAACCTGGTATCATTCATTGAACTCGGATACCAGTGAAGCAGACCCTTCACAGCTCTTTCTTATGGGGCTTTTGTGTGACCTGCCTTCCAAGGAAACCTATGATAAAACATGTATGCATGTTTGGTTGTGATAGTAGCTGTCCAAACAGAAAGCGTCCAGGTTGCCAGGGAGACAAGCCAAAAACTCCATCTCTGGACCAACCTGTTAGCTTCTCGAGAATCATCTTGCTTCTAATTTGAAAATAAACATGTATGAGGAATCTTATATGGCTTTAAATAAAGGAATGGAGTCATAATGTTAAGCAGAGAGCTACTCAAGGGACTGAACCTACAGGAGGTTTCAGTTTAGTTGCTCATCCTTTCAAGGGGTCAGAGGGTGGCCAAGAAGCTCAACCATGACATAAACAATGACTTAAGAGGGCCTGGGTAAAGACAGCGCCTTCACGTGGAAGTCAAGATTCCATAAGGCCGCAGAAACATTTCGTGGTGACGGTAGGCATAGACGAGCAAAGAGGAGGAGACTGAAAAAAGAAGAGGGAATATCAAAGTGCAAGTGAACTGTGGCGTTATCAGGGAAACATCCAGAAAACCCAAGGTAACGGCAACAACAGAAAGTGTAGTACCGTGGAAGAGGTTGGAGACGGACTCCAGATTTTTAAAATAGACATGAAAATAGCAGAGAAAAAAGGAATTAAAAAGCAGATAATTTTTTTTAGAAAAAAAATGTGTCACGTAAAGAGCAGTAACGCATTAACTGGAAGGGAATTAAGAGGCGACAAACTGCCCTGTAGAAGGCAGTTCATAAATCGGACAGACTTACTGAAATTAAAATAAAATTGGGATTAATTTAGATTTATTATGTTAGCATTTTTGTTGCTGGGTTTTTTTATCCCTTCGAAAAGAAATCAAAGGGGGGAAAAACCTTTGTATGAGAGAATCGTGTGGAACAGGTGGAAAGGTCAGCGAAAAAAATATTTATAATAATTATACAGTGAAGAACTGGAGAAAGACATGAGAGCCAGGAGGCAATGGGCATAGCTAGACACAGATCACAAGACTCCCATAGGCACCTCGCTGCAAAGGCTTTGGCAAGCTTAGCAAAGGCATGACACGCAGGGCAAATGATACACCCGAGAGCCCAAAATAGCTAATTGTGGATTTCAGAAGAGATCTGAAACGAGCCCAAAAGAAGAGGTGAGAGAATTATTGATGAGTTTATTCAAAAATACAGCTTTGATGAGTAGCCATAAATAATTTTCTCTCTTTGAATTTAGAGTCAAAGAAGTGTTTCCCATATAAGCTACTAGAATAAATATGGAAGTTGTATGTCAAAATGATCCACATGCCAGTGGCCTATGGGTTAGGAAAAAAATAAATTAATGTGACAAAGGCATTGAGACAGGTACCATCACACGGTCTATTGTTTTTATGTGTGTTCCACAGCCATTCGTAAAGAACATCTGAGAGACGTTAAATAAAGATGATTGTTAAAAGAGATTTGCCATTGTAGGTTAATAAACCCATGCACCTTATATGTTTCTGTCAATAGCAGAAAAGCAAAGACGTGAGAAAGTCTGAAAATCTCAGCAATGCGTTGCAGGAAAGCTGAAGAAAAGGGAGCCTATCTCTGTACCATGCCCTCAGTGGGAGAGGAAGTGCCTAGCCTCTCAGAGACCTCAAGTGCCAAGGTGGGGAGATACCCAGGGGGCCCCGCCCACTCAGGATATGGGGAGGGAGAGGAGGAAGGATTGTGGTAGGGGATGACCAGGAGGGGGCATTGAGCAGGATGTAAAGTAAATAAGTAAAAAATAAAATTAAAAATAAAATAAGGAAGACAAAGGCCAATCCCATAAAATGAAAAATATCAAAATGCGGGACACTGCAATGCTTGACTTGCTCTGGAGAGGAGGGAGATGTGAAATGACATGAGGGCCATGACAATAAGAGAAGAGAAGATGAAAATAAACAAAGGGTACCCGAATGTTACTCGGAAACAGCCTACGAGTCAGCGCTGCCTGGTGCCGAGCTATATTTGCACATTGCAGCTCCAGACACTACTGCATTCAGCTCCCTCATGAACTGGTCATGTTGAAGTCCTACGGAGCAAAGGATGGGAAGGAATGGGATGAATGGAACTCTGAACGCTGCTCTTCCTGACAGCATGCAACAGTCAGAGTTGACATTTTTCTGTGGATAGTAGTTTAACATTTTTCCAATATATGATGGAAACAAATAGAAAATGAGGAAAGATGTTGAAGCACCCTGGAAGTTTAAGGGCTCCATCATCATCAGCCGGCTCAAGTCTGGGGGAGTCACACACCTAATCAGTCTATACTTTTTTAATACATAAGTAAGTGATGATGGTCGTGTGTGTTTGCGTGTGTGTATGTGTGTGTGAAGTGTTGAATGTGTAGCTGCTCAAATACTTCGACAGAATTTAGCAGAAGTAGCATTTTCTAAAATCTAAATGTTCAGAGAGGGAGAGAAAATGCAACATAAAATTTTTTAAATTAATGCATTTGAAATTTAGGGCTTTCCACATGTCTCTACAGATTGGATATAATTTTGATGTGAGATATTTCACAAAGAATATATTGTACAGTAAACAAATACACAGCAATAGTCGCCCATACATGTACTCCTACCACCTGCCACATGAGAAATGGGAGAAGAAAAAGTCTTTGGAGCGTCTTATAAATGGAGAGGAAGGAGGATTAGGACCAAACTTGTTAATTGTAGTGTTTAGGGGGCACTATTGAGAAACAAATAGTCAAGAGGCCAAATAAACATGAGGAATTTTCTCAATGGTAGTAGGAAAAAAAAACATTCATTTGTCAGTCTGTACATATTATTGTGTAAAATATTTGAAAGTGATACAGTGGAAAGGATGCAAAATAAATTATGTAAAAAATGAATAAAGTGTGACAGAGGACTATAGGCAGAATGTTGTGCACTGTGTAAAGTTTATCCTTGTCTTATTCTAATGCTGATTTCTCTGTCCTCCTGTCTTGTAATCTGCACATGGCATTGTGATGCTTATGTAAAGAATCTCTGGTCTCAAGTTCGTGTAAACAATGCTCATCTTTTATTTTCTGCCTTGTCAATGAACACTGGAAAAGCCAATAAGTAGGCAGTAGAGAGAGAGAGAATGGCAGGGGGTTGGGGGGACTTCTGTCAGCTAGGGGAGGAGGGAGAGAGAGGGAGAAGAGATTCAGATTCAGCCGTGAGGAAGAGGTCTGTAGAGATAGAAACACAGAACACCTGAAACCCAGAGGCCCAGACTAGTACAAAAATGCAAGTATCCTGGGGATTTGGGCTGGAAAGAAACAAGATTAGATTAGAGGATTAGAATAGATTTGTAATGCCTGGTTGCTGTACTTTAAGTTGAAAATAAAATTTGGTCTCTCCGTGTTGTTACTGGGAACTAGTTAGGATAAAGAAAAATAGCCACTATATTAATTTACAGCCTACATGAATATTAATATTAATTGTTACGGAGGACTATAATGTCTATTTAGATTTACTTACTTATAATATATCTCCTATGACTGTAAAATGAGAAGAATTTACATGAAGGTTAGTGGGATGCATTGCAGCCCGATGCAAAAATGCTTAATCGAATTTTCTCAAATTTTAAAAAGAACTGTTAGATACAGTGACTCAATAGCCAAAAAGTGAGACCCATATTTCACTCTGACCTCACTCACTTCTTTTGGCTGCTTTGGACAGACAAGTTCTAGAGCCCGGTGGAGGAGGGATAGCGGAAATGTAAAAACTCAACAGAAGAAATCAGTCATGATGGGGTTCACCTGTAATCCAACAATTAGGAGGACTAAACCACTATTCAAAGAGTACACATGAACAGACCCATGGCTCCAGCTTCTTATGTAGCAGAGGATAGCCTTGTTGGGCACCAATGGGAGGAGAAACCCTTGGTCCTGCCAAGGCTCAACCCTGCCCCCCATCCCACCGCCACGCCAGTGTAATGTAATGTCAGGGCCTGGAGGTGGGAAGGGATGGGTGGATGGATGGGGGAACACCCTCAAAGAAGAAGGGGGTGGGGGGATGGGATAGGGGGTTTATGGATGGGAAACTGGGAAAGGGGATAACATTTGAAATGTAAATTTAAAATATCCAATAAAAAAAGGAAAGAAAGCTCTAGATCAACCTCGGTTATGTAAGATACTGGGGGTTTTTGTTTGTTTGTTTGTTTGCTTGTTTGTTTTTTGATTTTTGTTTTTGTTTTGTTTTGTCGATATTTTTATTTACATTTCAAATTTCCTTTTCCGGTATCCTGGTCATAAGCCCCCTATTCCATCCCCTTCCCTTCTTCTATAAGGGTGTTCCCCTTCCCAAACCACCCCCCTTCCCACCCCCTAACATTCCTCTACACTGGTGGGGGGTGTTCCAGGCTTGGCAGGACCAAGGGCTTCTCCTCCCATTGGAGCCCCACAAGGCCATCCTCTGCTACATATACAGCTGGAGCCATGAGTCTGTCCATGTGTAGTTTCTGGGTAGTGGTTTAGTCCCTGGAAGCTCTGGTTGGTTAGTATTGTTGTTCTTATGGGGTTACAAGCCCCCTCAGCTCTTTCAGTCCTTTCTCTAATTCCTCCAACAGGGACCCAGTCTTTAGTTCAATGGTTTACTGTTAGCATTCGCCTCTGTATTTGACATGCTCTGGCTGAGCCTTTCAGGAGACAGCTATATCAGGCTCCTGTCAGCATGCATTTCTTGGCTTCATCAATATTATCTAGTTTTGGCGGCTGTATATAAATGGGCTGTATACCCAGGTGGGGCAGGCTCTGCTCCAAACTTTGTCTTCATATCCCCTTCTATGAATATTTTTGTTCCTCCTTTTAAGAAGGAGTGAAGCATCCACACTTTGGTTGTCCTTCTTCTTGAACTTCATGTGGTCTGTGGATTGTACCTTGGGTAATTCGAGCTTTTGGGCTAATATCCACTTATCAGTGAGTATATACCATGTGTGTTTTTTTTTATTATTGGGTTACCTCACTCAGGTTGATATTTTCCAGTTCCATCCATTTGCCTATGAATTTCATGAAGTCATTGTTTTTTGATAGCTGAGTAGTACTCCATTTTGTAGATGTACCACATTTTCTGTATCCCTTCTTCTGTTGAAGGGCATCTGGGTCCTTTCCAGCTTCTGGCCATTATAAATAAGGCTGCTATGAACATAGTGAAGCATATGTCTTTGTCATATGTTGGAGCATCATTTGGGTATACACCCAGGAAAGGTATAGCTGGGTCCTCAGGTAGTGCAAGGTCCAATTCTAAAAGGTAACTTAAAAAGCAAATAAACAGAAACACACCAAAGTCAAAGTGCTTTGTCAGAACCTTGCATAGGAAACCTGCTAGTGTTAAATCATATGTATAAAGCTTAAACCCATCAGGCAGATGCAAATGATCTTTGATATAAATCATAAGAAGTATAATTGATTATTTACTTTGTGCTTATGAGCCACACATGGGCCAGACTTTTTTCATATTTAACTATATACATAGCCAACACTGCACAGAGTTTAGGTCACAAAAAAGTGTTTAAAATGTGTGTAAATTTTCTTACATGTTTTCTTGTTTAGCATGACCTTTTGTCATACAATTGTATCTGGACTAATAGTGTAGTCACATCCAGATGAATAGATTGAATCCAAAGGTATTTACCTAAAGATATTCATGGATGGCAGCGGCACACTGCAGTCATGGTTTCTCTACCTTTCTTTAGTAGAACCAGTGCACATTAGACATTTTTCTCCAATTGTTTTTATACATTGGACAAGATAGTGAAGCAACTCAGATTGGAATAATCAAGCAAAATGTAATTATAAGGATTAGTTTTCTCCCCACAAAAAAAATTCAAAACTAAATAAGAAAAAAACAAACAAAACAAACACAAACATTGTCCGAGAACATTGTCCGAGAAATGTTAATGATGTCAAGTTGACACGCAGTAGCTGTCCTCACAATGCTAGTATCACTTCGCAAGTAACTGAATACATTAGGAGCAGCACAATGTTACACATTTAAAAAATAAAAAATAAAAAAATAAAACACCAACATGAAAGGTTGCCAAGATACTAAGCTTTTGTCTTGTGCTAAGCTTGCTCTCCCAGTTAGCTTTGTTCTGCCTACCCCACGTGATGGTGTTTGTTGCTATAGTTAAATCCAATTTTCATTTCCAGGGCTCTTTCGTGCTGCTGCAGAGCTGCACAAAAGGCTGGCAACGCTGTGTCTCCGGGAGTAATTCCCCCCGTTATAGCAGCACTTCAGCTCATTTCCAGGGTTATGTTTAAAAGTCTCGATGGCACCATGATTCCCAGCTTCATCCTTTTGCCATCCTCTTAAGGAATATCCAAGGTACTCTCCTTGCTTTTTTAAGGCTACCCTGAGCTCTTCTGATCAACTAAAGTCCGAAGTGGAGTCTTAGCCAAAATTCTTATTCTTATTTATTTACATCCCAAAAGCTGCTGACCCTCCTGGGTCCCTCCTTCAGAAACTTTTCCCCATCCCCCCTCCCCTTCTCTTCTGAGATGGGGTCCCCTGCCCTGAGTATCCTCCTACACAAGCATATCAGTCAAGTCTCCGCCAGATTAGGTACATCCTCTCCTACTGAGTCTAGACAAGGCAGCCCTGGAGACCGAGCTGCATCTCTACCAAAATTCTAAGTGGATTAGCTGGAATCTCCTATCTTGCCTGTCTCAACACTTGTAACTTTTGCCCCTTTTTAAAATATTATTTTTGAGATTATAATATCGTTATATCGTTTCCTGCTCCCTTGTCCTACCTTCGAGCTCTCTTATATACTTCTCTTTGCTTTCTCCCCAAGTTCATGGCTTCTTTTTCCATTGCTTTTCCATGCATATGCTTCTCCTTACCCGCATTTTGTTATTATTGCTGTTATTGTTTTTCTTTTAGTTTAGTTTTATTTTCTGTTGTTTTGTTTAAATTGTTTTGTTTTGTTTTGAGACAGAACTCTGACCTGACACTTACTATATAGCTGAGGAAATCCTTGACTTTACATGGTGAGAGGCCTCCCTCTCTCCATAGAGGGCCTCTGGTATTTCTAGGAGTGTTGTACTGTCATACCTATTGCTCTTTCCAAATCTGATCTCTCTCTCTCTCTCTCTCTCTCTCTCTCTCTCTCTCTCCTCTCTCTCTCTCCCTCCCTCCCTCCTCCTCCCCCACCTCCTCATTTTACCACTATACCGGGTGATAACTGATCTGCCTAGCTTTCGTTTAGCACGAATTCTCTCAGGTTGGTTAATCTTCTTCTGTACTTCTTGTTCACTTTCTATTTTCCTAATCCTAGCCTTGACCATAAATCTTAATGTTTGCTCATTCTACTATAAGTTAAATTCTGTCTTTACTACTGAAAAAAAAAACTATCACAATGGACCATGTGCCATTTTAAAGATGCCTGAGTAAAGTTTGCCTATCTGTTCTGAAACAAGTGTTGTGAATAATTTATTTTTTAGCAGATGAATTACCCTATTTTTCTTATGCAATATTTGTTACATGTAACACCGACTACATATTAAAACAGAATTTAATAGTCACAGAATCTTATCTTCACACAGGCTTTATTATAGATCTCTGGCTAGCTGCTTTCAGCACATCCCCCTTTATATATGGAAAGAAGTCACAGCCTAAAGGGAGAACTGAACTGAATAAGGAAATTGCAATGATCATTTCTAGGAAGTGAACAGTAGGAAAGGCAAGATTCGTGTCTCATGGGTGTATGTGTGTAAATAAAGTGTACATAATTCAAATTATCTGTGCTTTTTCCTAGTCTTCTTTAATTTTCTCATCAAAGAAATTTCCTAGAAAAACATAATGATTTTTTTAAGTCTAGGATTTTTGGTATCTGTAGTGCTCTGAAGAAAAATTACCTAATTCAGGGGCAGAGTGTACAGAGAACATTTCTCAAAGAAACTAATCCCATTCAAAAACATATTTAATATCCTTCCATTGATATCCAAAGGCTATTTTCCACATCTGCCTCTAAGCCTTTCTCTGTTCTATCTGCCATTGAAAACACCTCATCATCATCATTAGGGTAACCAGCATGTCTTCTCTTGACAAGACATATGCCCGTTACTGTTTCATGGGACATCAGGAATTCCATTTCTTTGGAAGTCTTTCTTGAATAATCCCATTCCATTATTAAACTATGCAGTCAGTTCTTAGGATAAAATAGTCATTAACAACAAAAGCTAGAAAACTGAAGTTCACATAAGCAGATATGTGCCAAAAGTCTGACAGTGCTCTGTCACCAATCATTACACACATAAAGACAACTTGTCTGTTATGATCCTTAGAAGCCTGGCTAGTTACTGCTCTAAGACTAGATTCATCTTGTCTTCTGTAAGGAAAAGTAGTAACAGGATGGAGGAATTTTTCTCATTATTTATCCCTTAGAGCACTGGTTCTCAACTTTGCTAACTTAGGATCCTTTAATACAGTTCCCCCAACCATAAAATTGCTTCCTTACTACTTCATAACTGTAGTTTTGGTACTCTTACAAACCATAATGTAAATATCAGTGTTTTCTGATAGTGTCAGGTGACCCATGTGAAAGGTCTACTTTAGGGTCACAACCTACAGGTTGAGAGCCACTGCCTTAGAAGGTCCTACCCAATGCATTTTAATAGATGACGCATCAACCCAAATTAACTCAGAAGTGGTGCTTCAGTTGCTTTGCCATTGCATTTATATGGCAGGAGCAATGTCTTGGCAGAGACCTTTTGCATTCCAGAAATGAAGTTGTTAAAGTTACAAATGAAGCTGTACTCTAAGGTAGTAATATACAGCTTTATTATCATGGCTGTCTCTACACATGCTAAGATAATTCCAGAGTTTACAGTCGGTTCTTCATCCTGCTCAGTTCATCTCATTGTATTCTTCATGGCCTTACAATCTAAGGGCTTTTACCCTGATGCTTAGCAGTCTATTGCTAGATTTCCCTAGTTCAACTCCTGGGAGAGGAATTAGAACTTGGACCCTGGACCAATAGGAAAGCTCATAGACCATACACTAAGAAGTATATGTTCACAGATATCACTTGTAAATATTCTGCAAAGACTCAACAAAATAGACTCACTAAGTGCTCTTTTCTAAAGTGGACTGTGGTGATAACAGAATCAACTTATCTATTTAACTTCAAAGGGAAGGATCAGAAAACAAAGAAAATGGTTCTTGTTTTTCTGGAGAGTAGACTTTGTAAATTAGTAATTGTATTTTGATCAAATTTCTAACATTAGCTGATAGTTTAGGGAACTAGTCAACAACAAAACAATTGTAATGATTTTCTTAAAGAAGTTGAAATGCTATTTTTAATTATAGACTAAAATTATTGTTAATGACTTAAGCAAGAACAAGAATATTACTAGAGCTAAGCCTTTAAAACATTGTGACAAAAATAAAAAAAAAATATATCCAAGTTTGGCTTTATTATAATATGTGACTCACAGGAACATGGGGCAAATTATGCCTTTCCAGCCCAATTAGGCATGATTCCAAAGCTGAAACTAATGTTCACTACTTTGGATGTTGGGTTAGATGATATAAAAGAGTACACAAAGGCACCTTATCACCTTGGAGGCTAGCTTAGATACTGTACTCTGTGAAGAATAGCGATCAAAGCAGATCAAATATTTCGTTGTACTCTTGCTTACAGATGTATAGTGTAAGTCCCCGACCATCAGAATGAGGA
This sequence comes from Rattus rattus, assembly GCF_011064425.1. Classification (NCBI taxonomy): domain Eukaryota; kingdom Metazoa; phylum Chordata; class Mammalia; order Rodentia; family Muridae; genus Rattus; species Rattus rattus. Next base: position 28,077,594 of record NC_046164.1, read on the forward strand.
AAGTAGTAACCGGGTAACTGGAGTAGTAGCTGAGAGATTACATTGTTATTAGGAGGCATAGCCTTGTAGGTATAGATGTAGCTGTGGCCTTGGAGGAGGTGTGTCACTGTGTAGGTGGGCATTGAGATTTTTCTTCTAGCTGCCTGGAAGACAGTCTTCTCCTGTTTGCCTTCAAAAGATGTAGAACTCTCAGCTAGTCCACCACCATGCTTGCCTGGACACTGCCATGCTTTACACCACGATAATAGTAGATGGAACCTTTGAACCTGTAAGCCAGCCCCTACTAAATGTGGTGTTTTAGAAGAGCTGCCTTGGTCATGATGTCTCTTCACAGCAATGGAAGCCCTAACTAAAATATCATGTATGTCACAGAAACCCTTCAAAGGAATTCTATCTCTATAGCATTTAAAATACCCAACAAAGGAGAGAGAGAACCTGTAGAGACCATATTCAGTGGATAGGCATTGGTCCCATTTGAGGGATGGGGCCACCTAACCATCTTAAAAATACTAATCCAGAAATGTTCCTGTCTAAAGGAAATGCAGGGACAAAGTATGGAGCAGGGACTATTGGAAAGGCCATCCAGAAACTGTACCATCTAGGGATCCATCCCATCTGCAGACACCAAACCCAGATATTACTGCTGATGTCAAGAAGCGCATGCTGACAGGTGTCGGGTATAGCTGTCCCCCGAGAGACTGTGCTAGAGCCTGAACAATATAGATGTGGATGCACGCAGCCAACCATCAGAGTGAGCGCAGGAACCGCAGTGGAGGAATTAGGGGAAGGACTGAAGGAGAAACCCCATAGGAAGAGCAACAATATTAACCAACCAGAGCTCCCAGAGGCCTCAGGGACTAAACCACCTATCAAAGAATATACATGGAGGGACCTAGGGCTCCAGCTGCATATGAAGCAGAGGATTGCCTTGTCTGGCATTAGTGGAAGGGGAGCCCCTTGTTCCTGTGGAGGCTCAAAGAAACAGCGTGGGAGAATACAAGGGTGCTGAGGTGGCGGGAGTGAATAGGACGGTAGGGGAGCACCCTCATAGAGACAGGGGATGTGGGGATGAGGGTGGGGGTTGTGCAGAGGGGAAGCTAGGAAGGGGGATAACATTGGAAATGTAAATAAACAAAATAACCAGTAAAAAATCTCCCTGAATAACCCTAGACGAGAAGGTTTTAATAAGACAAAGGCCTATAACTAGTCATATACTATCCGATAGAACCTAGACTAAAACATGGTGGAAAGCGAATGGCTGGACTTAAATCTTCCTTCCTTATTTTCTTTATTTGACCTTTGGACACTCACAAAACTTTAATATTACTTCTAATTTCATCTTTTAATGATTCCTTTCCATTTTATTTAAACATATCACTATCTATTGTGTTCTGAGTCCTTCCATGTTTAAGAGATGACTTGTGCCTTTTAGTTTAACATTTATTTGGATAAAATGTGATAATAAAGAAGTTGTTACCCCCTCCCCAACACACAAATAGATTTCTGCTGAGTGGATACTATATGGCAATAACAAAATACAAATTAAGCCCAACCAAAATAATTCAAAACAAAATATAGAAGATGCCAATTGGTCCAGGAAGATTGAATAATAAAAAATTAATTACTGGTACTTAACATCATGGTAATGCTAGAGAAAATTTAATATTTCCCAGGTGCCCACTGTGAAACTCTTCATGGTAGTTGAAGACTCTGGCTGTTTCCTATAAGATAAACCTAATAAAATCTAATGTTTGTTGAAGATTTACTATACGACAAGTGCAATTCTCAATGTGTTGCGTGTGTTGGCTCATTTAATCCTTATAACAACACTGTGGAGTTGCAATGAAAATCCCATTACTATTTTTAGATGAGTGACTGAATGAAGCACAGAAGGATTAAGTAATTAGGTAAAGTTGTTTGGCCAGAATCCAATGTAAGCTGCTTAGTTTTATAGCCAAGGTTCTTGACCACTCTTCAAAATGGCTCTCAAAAGAGCAGTTACATTAAAACAAGAACAGCACAAAGGTGAGGATTTCAGGAGACCCAAACTCACATTGCCATCTTAATGAAAACCACTTTCTCCAGATCAGACCTATGACTATAAGACAGCCTCTAGTCAAGAAATAATAGAACTGATGGGACCTATAAAATCCCCAAGTGAATACACATGGAAGGTTCCATAGCTCCAGCTGCATATGTAGCAAAGGATGGCCTTGTCAGGCATCAATGGGAGGAGAGGCCCTTGGTCCTGTGAAAGCTCAATGCCCCAGTGTAGAGGAATGTGAGGGTGGGGAGGTGGGAAGGAGTGGGTAGGTGAGGGAGTGCCCTCATAGGAGCAGGGGGGGAAGGGATGGTATAAGGATGGAATAAGGGATTTGTGGAGCAGAAACTGGGAAACAGTATAACATTTGAAATGTAAATAAAGAAAATATCCAATTAAAAATGTCACAAAGTAGTCTTTAACCCTGTCCATGCATATTCACCAGAGACCTGATAGAAATGTTGAAAACCCACAGGAACAGTAGCTTTGAATTAGATGAATACTGTTCTGTTTGTGTAGATATCATTACTGGAAATGTGTGACACTGAAATCCACATCATTGGAAATCTTCAAAGAAAATTGTTAATGGTGCTTTAATAAGCATGCTTTGCAATTAGAAGAAAAGTGTAGACATGAAAAGCAAAATCCTGACAGATTGGTTAGTTACAGATCACTTAAAATCTTGTTCTGACCCACTGAGCATTGTTACCAGCAGTAATGATGATGCCTGATTCCTTAGCAAATGTTAGTCCTTCACTTCTCAATCCCTCTTCATCTGGGGCTGTCTAGCTGTCTTTCAACTTTCTTCTCACTCAGTTCATACCTCCTGTTATCAGGAATCCCATCTACATATTTTTCTAATATGAACCTGCTCTTGATTCTACTATTTCAAACACTCTCTGTTCTTCTAGTCTATTATTATTTTTCTGTAGTCGGTAGTTGCTTCTCTGGATCCTGATGCTTCCCTTTAAAATGTGTTTGAAATGAAGAATGCTGTGATGCCTTTCAGCCATTTTTCACGTCAAAACTTACAAAGGAAAAAAAAAACTTACAAAGGTACACTCCAGGCTTATTTGATGAGAGAACTTATACCATAGATAATAAACCAGGGATTCTGGCGGCCTCTAGCCATGCTTAGGTGGACTTAGAACCAAAAGACTCAATATAAAATCCACTTATTGCCTATCTTTTACCTTGCTGAGGAACCTTGGCTTAAGAAAAATTATGATGTGAGTGATCAGATTAATCAGGATCAGTCATTGACTCTGCTATGGCAAGGGGTGAATCATGAAAAAATTATGACAGCCTATAGATTATATAAGATATCAAATAAAAATATTAACAGGCAAAGACACAGGAGACTTCTGAATTTCTGCCCATTAACCCAGCATCTACCTATAGCTATCCATTTCCTCTCTAGGAAGAGAGTTGACAATGTTCTGGTTCCTTTTCAGATGTTCACTGGGCTATATTAATAGCAGCCAAGATCATGAAAGAGACAGGCATTTGCCTTTTGCTTTATAATATATTACCCCAGCGAAGTCAGTTTGAAACTCTGGAAGCTGCACATGAGAGACGCAGCCAACCAATTGGTTCCTTCCCCTGGGAAATCTATGTGGAAAACTGCATTGGGTTTGGTAACTGTTTCATTTCAATACTTACTGTGTTCAAGACATCAATCAAGTCATTGAATGAGACACCAAAATGATCAGAATTCACTTCTGTTTTGTGCCCATAGCACAAAAAATAAAAACAATATTGGAAATAAAATTGCAGAAGTGAGCAGGGTGTGGTAGCACATGTCTTACCCCAGCACTCAGGAGGCAGAAGCAGGTGGACCTCTGGGAATTCAAGACCAGTCTTATCTACACAGTGAATTACAAGACAGCTAAGGATACATAGAGATGACTTGTCTTAAAAAGCGAGCAAACAATATGCATGCATGCACTGACATGCATGCATGCACACACACACACACACACACAAACACACCACAAATGCATACACACATGCACAATTATGCACAAGATTTAAAGGCACTGTAATGAAAGTGTAGATTAGAACTGGCTAACCATGTTAGGAGTCTGTAGAGAGAAATAGCTGCTTAACTAGAGTAAACTTTCCATCCATCTTCCTTCTTCTGCAGTAATACATTCTTCATTCATCTCCTAGGGCAGAGAACATTTATATTGTTGCTTCCAAATATTTGAAATGAACAGAACTGTCTCCAGGCATTCATCCCGATGCTTTAGACAGCCATGTATACTCTACGTGTAATGTCATTTCAGTCCTAGAGCTTTTGCCTAGGCATCTAACTGCCCTCAGGCTACACCACATTTAGAGGGGGGAAGGTAGTCCCTTTAGTCTCAAATTCTTCAAACTTATTTAGAGTTCTATTGTGCTTCATAGAGGAGGACAGGGCACAAAGCCTTTTCACAATTCATCCTCTCATATGTATTTTTCCCATTTCAGAGTCTGATCATCAACAGCTTATCCCTATGTTACTCAGTGCTAGTGACATAAACTTTATTAACTCAATCCTAAAAACCTAGAGGACCATAAGCAACTTGTGATTAAGAACTATTTTAAAAGCACATTTCTCACACAAAAAATTTTTTGTGTTACAAATGTTATTTGAAAATAGAAGGTAAGTTTGGGGCGGGGGGTGAGGGCTTGATTAATATTCAGGTATCCTTTGTGAAATGCAATACTCATGCATACTAAATAATTTGCTGCTGACTCCCATGGAAGTCAGTCGATGTAGAGGTTGAGTAGTTTCCAATAAAACATAGGGGAACAGAATGGGTCCAATGGTTTATGAAAAACAAGGCAGAAGTAAGGTTTAAGAAGAAAGTACAGAACAAGAGAAAAAGAAAAAAAAAACAGAAGGCATGAGCAGTCAGTGCACAGAGAAAGAAAAAGGGAAAGAGCAGCGCACATGTGGAGAACACTCACCTTCTCTCATACAGGATAAGAGACACCAGGGTAACTGATCAGGGCTCTCTTAGTCCTCTGAGATTTGAAACTATGCAAAGCTGGCCAGCAGGCTAACAGAAGTGCTCCTCTGCACTACCATCGGTAGAGCAGACAGGTGTAGCCCTTTTTAAAACTAATCCGAGTAAAGGATGTCCAGGCTTAAAAATGTATATATCATCTTTTACCTAATACTCACATTTTAGATAATTTTAGAAAGAGTATGAGTAAGGAGATTCTTAATAATATTTAATTCTTTGATTTACAAAAATAACAGAGAAAGCTACAATGTTAGGTATAAATTATCCATAGAAGTTGATTTTCATAACTGGCTTAACAGACAAGTTGTTTTATTTGGTAATATTTATGTAAGAACTATATAACATATGTATTACATGGTATCATAACTATAGCACTATAGCCATATTATATATACCATGTAAACAATGATAATAATTATATTGCATGCTTTACAAAATTAAAATCAATGACTACTAAATGATGATATTTCAATTTCTTTATTTGTGTATTCTTCGTATATACTAAAACCAACTACTTCTATGACACAAAATTAATTTGAAAAATAATAATAATCATATGGACATAGTACTGCCTGAGGACCCAGATATACCACTTCTGGGTATATACCCAAAAGATGCTCCAATACTCCCCTACGTTCATAGCAGCCTTCTTTATCATAGCCAGAAGCTGGAAAGAACCCAGATGTCCTTCAACAGAGGAAAGGATAAGAGAATATATTACATTTACACAATGGAATACTACTCAGCTATTAAAAACAATGACTTCATGAAATTCTTAGGCAGATGGATGGAACTAGAAAATACCATCCTGAGTGAGATAACCCTGTAACAACTTACATGGTATGTACTCATTGATAAGTGGATATTAGCCCAAAAGCTCAGAATACCCAAGATAAAATTCACAAACCATATGAAGCTCAAGAAGAAAGAAGACCAAAATGTGGATGCTTCAGTCATTCTTAGAAGAGGAAACAAAATACTCATGGGAGATAGAAGGTGGAAAGGGACCTGGAAGGAACAGAGGGGGAGAGGAAAAGGGGAGCAGGATAAGGTATGGGAGGAGACAGGGATGATATATAGAGTGTCAGGAATTTGAACAGAGATGTGTGGCAATAGGGGATGGGAAATTGGGGGTAGTCACTAGCATGTCCCAGATGCTAGGAAAGCAAGAGGCTCCCAGGACCCAACATGGATGAGATTAGCTGAAATGCACAACATGGGGGAAGAGAACTTGTAGAGACCATACAGAGAAGTTAGGCATGGCCCCAGGTTGGGGGATAGGGCCACCCACTCATCTCCAAATTTTTAACCCAGAATCAGGGCTCCTGTAAAGGAAATAAAGGGACAAACTGTGGAGCAGTAACTGAAGGAAAGGCAATCCAGAGACTGCCCCACCTGGGGATCCATCTCATATACAGACACCACACCAAGTCACAATTGCTGATATCAAGAAATGCATGCTGATAGGAGCCTGATATAGCTGGCTCCTGAGAGGACCTGCCAAAGCCTGATAAATACAGAGGTGAATGTTCATTGGACTGAGCACGGGGACCCCAATGGAGGAGTTAGAGAAAGGGATGAAGGAGCTGAAGGGGTTTGCAACCCATAAGAAGAACAACAATATCAACCAACCAGACCCCACCTCCCCTGCACAGAGCTCCCAGGGACTAAACCACCAATCAAAGAGTACTCATGGAGGGACCCATGGCTCCAGCTGCATATATAGCAGAGGATGACATTCTCTGGCATCAGTAGGAGGAGAGGCCTTAGGTCCTGTGAAGGCTCAATTCCCCAATATAAGGGAATGCCAGGGTGGTGAGGTGGGAGTGGTGAGTAGGAGGGGAAACACCATCATAGAAGCAGAGAGAGGGAGGATGGGATAGGGTGCTTCAGAAGGGGAAAACATTTGAAATGTAAATACATAAAATATTCAATTAAAAAAAACAGCAAGGAGAAAATGGTTTTTTAATGTTTTGTATCTTAGCACAAGATAAATTGGATACAATTAATTTGGGTATTTTTACATAATTGGTCACTTTTTTCAAACCTTATTATCTCTATTTCTGTTGAACTTAGTCATTACAAGAGAGTCTCTGAATCTCATTTCAATTAATTCATCTCTTAGAGTACTAATTTTATTTCTATAACAATCTGTCAATATAAGTGGATATGATATATATGACATCTTACAAGCAGGATACAATAGTACATTCATGAGAAGGTAAAGTTCAGAGAAAAAGTCAATGTAACTCTTACAGAACAAAAAGGGAAATCTTATGACAAAGGAAAATATATTTTCTTTTAAATTAATCTTGCAAGGTAAGTGTACTATGTAGCTGGAGCTATAAAAGGGAGAAGTAAAGTAAGATTTATCCTATGGTTTTCTCTTATATTTCAATTTATATCTAAGAGTTGTCACAACATAATAGGTTAAAAGTTTCTGGTGTCCATGTCTAGACAGATAGTAGGATGGTGAATTTGAATCAAACTAAAAAAACTGGAATCACAGGCACATCTGAGAGGTGTGTTCTTAATGGGATAAGACCCACCCTGAATGTCAATTCATCTCTTTGTAGCAACATAGAAAAAAGAGACCCGGGAGGGAGGAACATTGGATTTTGCCTTTTTCCCCTTGAGTTTCTACAGAAAGTTCATCTATAGCATTCCAACTGCCAGACAGTAACTACTTTCCTTTAATGAACCAAACTTTACTAGGCTTCTAATATGGAGTGAAGACCCTAGAACCTTCAAAAATCTAACCAGGTTAGAATTGCTGAGGCCTCCCCCCTCATGGGCTGAGAAGTTATTGGCTTAGAACGTTATTAGAAAGACACTATTGTTGACTTCCAAGGCCATATCATGTAAGCCAATATTAAAACACAGTTCTCTTTTAAAAATATATTTAGTCTTCAGTTCTTTTTCTCTGAAGAACCTTGCTTAACATATACAAATTCAAAGTATGCCCTGACATATCTGTTAAATTTTTTAAAAAAGAAAAATCCCAAGGACATAAGGAGATAGATATACTTTCAGTTATACTAAGAAAAATTAAGAGTATAAATTAGCCCCAGAATAACTGCTTATGCACAATCAAAAATAGACCCCACCAAAAGTCTATAAAATAGGTAAGAAACCTCAATGTCTGTGGTATATCACGTTCCTTAAAGACTTTAGGACTAATTATGCATTTGTTGAAAATCTTAAAGAGTAAATTCAGGGCTTAATATGAGTAACTATAGCATATAACAATATGTGTGCATATATACAGATGCAAATACAGCTGGAGAAAGTAAAAATGATGAAAAGGACAGAGAAAGATAATAAAAGAGAGAGAAAATGCCACTTGAAAAATTGGGGAAAACAGAATGAAAAAGAAATTTCAAGATACATAATATGGTTGTCTTACACCTTGTTTCTAAAATCTTTCCCCACCTCGATTTTCCTAAAAATACCCATTCACATTTGTGCTTCATTCAACTAATAACAATACCATATTTTCCCATCAAAATGTTTCTATTTTGATAATAAATTAGATGACATTCTACCCAAGTACACATCTTATTAGACACTCCACAAATATAGACAGTAGGAAGACATTGTCTGTATTGAGTTACTGGATGAAGGTAGAAATCATGAAGAGTTCACTAAAGGAATGTCTTATATTGGCTTGAAAAATCCAACCATTAGGAAAAAAGAGCAAATGTGCAAGGTTATGTACTCAAAGTCTTTAATATTCTATCAGACATCAATTAAGAATTTGCTGAGCACACTATAAATCCTGGTCAGCATTTCGAAAGGCAATTTAGAAACTTTGTGAGTTACAGAATTTAGCCCTCAGTGAAAATGAAGTCTAAAACCATACCCTGTTCTGACATATCTCTCTATTCTTGTCTCACAGAAAATCTATAGAGAGACACACAAAAGCAAACAGGCCAGTAGGTCAATGGCAAGCTCATCTCCTGGGTAGTAGAACTGCAGGATTAATAAGATCAAGTTGCAGATTATTCCTTGATATTAGGTCATCACTCCAAGGATAGTAAAATATATATATTAGTAGGAAACTTAAGCTATTTAAAATTCCACTGAAACAAAAGCATGGCCCTATTATTTATTCTATGCCTTGAAGAAATAGAATGATCTGGGGATGTTAATGAATTCAAATAAAGCTGATTTAAGATTCTTAAGGAAGATGGCAGGGGTGCTATTTTCCTCCTACCATTAGACTGATTTAAAAGATAAGGCATTATTAGATACTAATATTTTAGTGAGTAGAAACAAGATAAAGCATATTAAACTGTTGCAAAAATAAGAAATCAAATTACATTGTGAAAATATGAATATAAAGATTATTATAAAGATATTCATCTTAGTTTCTTCTATCTTTCTTTCTGTTAAACCAGAATATAGCATTTAACTTTTCCACTACTCTGGAACATACTGAACTTTATCAGCATGGCAAATTAATTGTCTAAATTTTTGTAAAACACCTAAACTTCTCTGTGTGTCAAATAGCCAGAACTAAGACGGCAAGCTGGAGAACTGAACAATTATTTGTAAAGCAGCATGTACCGGAAGGAACAGGCATAATTACAAAGCTCATTAGATTCAGAGTTCTGCTTGGTTTTTCTCATGTGTGAAGTGGGAAAGTAGAGGCCATTTACATAGGGAAATAGGGAAATTGTGTAGAGAAGAGCATCAGTGGTAAAGTGCCTTAGTGAACACGTGAAGTGAACTGAAACTTGGAGGAAAAAATCTTGAGAGGAGACTGCCCAACTCTGGGAAATCAGCTTTCTTCATAACATAGAGAGACATGCACTTGGAGTGTACCTAAATGAAGAGAAATCATCTTTATTTTATAATAAACTGCAGGGTATTAACTTTTGAACCACTACATGTCATGAGAGCACTAGGACAGTATAAGAACTTGCTTTGGAAGAAGAGGAATTTTCTATATTCCAGTGTCTTACAGATACCCCGAATCTAAGGCTTTGGATTCATGTCTTATCCAAAGGAAAAATTTGGAAAAAATGAGAGGTGATTTCTTCAATGAAAGAGAAACCCATGTGGAGTCTACAACTTAAAGTTGAGTGAAATGATATTGTTCTCTTCTCTTGAACAATTTACACTACTGTTTCCATTTATGAGTCTCAGAATTCTCATGCTTCTAGTCTTACTATCCTAAAACTTTAAGTAGTTACCAGATCTTGGCAATTTCTTGCTGCCCTTATTTCTGCACCCTAGAGATTTCAGATTTGGCTCTCACAGTTTATGGAGTTATAGTAACGTGACTTCATCAATGAGTGTGAAAGTATCTGTGACATCATATATCATCAACCAGAACAATAGAAAGTTCAGTGTTCTATATTTGTCTATATATGTGCTGTGTGTGTGTGTCTTTGTGTATTACTACATATATACAATAAAACCTGCTCAGTTCATATATTGTTACTTATGTGTACATATTTTCATGTGAGTGTTGTTTCTTCCTTTTTAGACCTTGCATGTGCTACACTGATGAATTTTATACCCTCTTTTGACCTTTTGTTTTGAGTAAAGTTCTCAATGAATATCTCTACTGCTCTTAGATTCTACAGCACAGGAAGGTCTTGACATTGGATTTTTGTAATTCAAGCTCCTGACTGGCTGAGATCATAGAAAAATCAGTATAAATGTTCTCAGATAACTGTATGAGTTTATAACTCTTAAGAAAATCTAGTAGATCTATAAGTGGGAAGATAATTGGTTTAGAATTGTTGGCTGGAGTCATAAAATAGATATGAACTTATGGAAAGTGTAAGAAGGCCAGAAACAAGACTCCGACCTCACAGGTAGCAATGAATAGCCTAGGAAGAGCACCAGTGGAAGGGGAAGCCCTGGGTCCTGCCAAGACTGAACCCCCAGTGAACGTGATTGTTGGGGGAAGGGCGGCAATGGGGGGAGGATGGGGAGGGGAACACCCATACAGAAGGGGAGGTGGAGGGGTTAAGGGGATGTTGGCCCAGAAACTGGGAAAGGAAATAACATTCGAAATGTAAATAAGAAATACTCAAGTTAATAAAAAAAAAAGAAATATACTCAGGAGTGATGATATTTAAAAGGATTAAAACTAAAAGAATAAATAAGTGAGAATGAGTTGTAACATGTAAGACTCTTTCAAAACAAGTGTCTTATATTGAAAAGTGAATAACAATGGTAACTAGAAAATTTGACTAACTATAATCCTCTAGGTCCCCAGTGGTGAAGTTTTACTGAAGTGAGAGCTTCACTGAAGAATCAGGACATGTATAAAAATACAAGCAATTGGCATCCTTAAGCTCTAGGGAAATATTTTTGTTAGGGTTAAAAAATTGAAAAACGTCCAAGTAATTTTAAATTTTAAATTTCTCTGGGAAGGAAAACTGCTGAAACACTACTGGATGTGTTTTGGTGGAAGGTCCTAGGTACACAAAAGAATGTAAAAACCTCAAGTTAGAAAGATGACAAGTAGGATAATTAACTAATTTTCCACTAGAATAGGGTCACATCATGCACATGCCATATGTTTTGGTAAACACCAGAAGAATACTATTGTTCTAGTCTAGATGTGACAATTCCTTCAGCCTAAACCAGTTTTCAGTTGTAGAAATGCAGAGACTTTATCACGCATGGGTACTTTATCATGCAGACAATTTCAGACACAGAAGAGATTGGCTGGAAAAATATACATTTAAAAACAAATGCAAAAAGAAGTGAAGACAGGAAGTAACAAATGAGATGGGGTAAACCATGAGATTAAATGACACTTACAAATGAAGCAAAAGAAATAAACATGGGAATAGTTGAATAAATAATCTGGAAAATCAAGAAGTTGGAGATTGTCCTCATTAGATTTTTGTTTGTTTGATTTGTTTGTTTTTCTTTTTTGCTTTTGCTTTTGGGTTTTTTGTTGTTTGTTTGTTGTTTTTAAATTTTGTTTGTTTTGTTTTGTTTTGTTTTTGGTCTACTTGATATAGGATTATCTTGAAGAACATACCTCAACTGGCAAAATTGTTGCTACCAGATTGATGTATAGGCAAGCATGTAGATAATTTTCTACATTACTTATTGACATGAGAGGACCCAGCCCAGTGAGGGCTATGCAACTCCTGGGCAAGTGGTCCTGGGTTGTATAAGAAAGCCAGCTGAGAAACACATAGAGGGCAAACCAGTAAGCAGAGTTCTTCCATAGTCTCTACTTTAGCTCCTTCCCTGCCTTGCTTGAGATCCTCCCTTAGCTTTTCTCAATGATGGACTATGATCAGGAAGTATAAGCCAAATAAAAAGTTTCTTCCTCAAGTTGTTTTTGCTCATGTTGTCTTCATCCCAAAAAATACAATGGAGACAGAAAATGATACCAGAGAAGGAAGTGTAGTTGTGAAGAACCACTAAAACAAAACCTATTCTTTACTGGGACAATTGATTCTGCTAATATAGGGCTGAAAAATTTGTGGTGATTAATAATAGACCATCATCCTTGGTCTATTCATCCATCAATCTTTTATATGTTCTTAGCATTACCACACATCAAATGTGGTCCTGAGGTAACCAAGGCTGAAGCTCATGCTAGCAGCCAAAGTTGATACTGTGTAAGAGTCCCTGCATGGTAATGCTTTTCAGAGCTTGAAAAGATCATGGAGAGTAACTGAGGCGTCACGATGTCAGAGGTACAGGGAAGCCATTGGTGCAGGTGCAACTGTGGTTGTAGAAGAGACCTCAAGATTAAAGTGGATACAGAGAGAAGTCAAGGCTTAGCACCATGTGGCAAGGATCAAAGGAAGACCACACAGGGAAGACTTGGGGTGAAGGTGCAGCCACAGTTGCAGCAGGGACTCCAGTCCTTGTAAATGCCAGGATGTTGAAATGAACCTGCACTGAGCATATAAAACAAGCTGCGTGTACTGTGAATGTCAGAGATGGAGTAGTAGGTATTCAATCCTTTCAGGGTGGATGTGGGATAGTGAGCTACAATGTTTATTTTACATTGTGGGAGTTCAGTCGCGCTTTGGTGTGATAGCAACTGTGTCCTTCTTCCTTTTTAAAGTAAGAAGTATGTAATTTTTAAAAATAATTCTATTTGCATTCAAGCCATTGACCCTTCCAGGTCCCCCTGCTACAGTTCCTCATCCTACTAATATCCCTCCTTGTATCCAAAGGGGTGCTTCCCCTCCACAAGGCATCCCCCTTCTCTGGGGCCTCAAGTCTCTTGAGGTTTAGGTGCATCTTTTCCCACTCAGGACAGACTAGGCAGTCCTCTGCTGTATATGTGCCGGGGACCTCGGACCAGCCCATGTACGCTGCCTGGTTGGTGGTTCAGTCTCTGTGAGCTCTCAGGAGTCTGTGTTAGTTGAGACTGATGGTCTTCTTATGGGTTTGCCCTCCCCTTCAACTTCTTCAGTCCTTCCCCAAAATGAACCACGGGGTTTCTCTACTTCTGTCCAGTGATTCAGTGTATCTGCGTCTTTCTCAGTCAGCTGCTAGTTGGGCCTCTCAGAGGACAGCCATACTAGGTTCCTGTCTGTAAGCACACCATAGCATCAGCAATAGTGTCAGACTTTGGTGCCTCACCCCATAAGATAGATCACAAGTTGGCCTGGTCACTACATAATTCCTTGAGTGTCTTCTCCAGTTATTATTATTTTTTATCTTAAAGAGCTTATAGTTAAAGATAAGTGATTTGGGTGGTTTTGAAGAGACTTTTAATTTGAGAGAGATGTGGATATTTTAAAGATAATGGACTTTTAAAGAAAGAGAGACTTTTAAATTTATACTGGGCTTTATATTGAAATATTGGTATTAATATGAAATCTTGAGATAAAATAAAAGAAAGGTCATAGTTCATTATAATATATTGGTGTGTAAAACTGGTAAATTTTAAATTGTCAACTTGACACAAGCTAGAGCCATCTGATAAGAAGACACTCCTACTTCCAATGAGAAAAATGTCCCCAGTAAGACTGTGGGGCTTCCTGTTGATTAATTATTAATGTGGAAGGTCCCAGCCTGTTATGGGTGATGCTGACCCTGAGCAGGTAGTTTTGGGTTATATATTAAAGCTGTCTAAGCCATGAAGAGCAAGCAAGCAAAAAGTATTTCTCTATGATCTCTGCTTCATCACTGTCTCCAGGTTCCTGCTTGACTACGTGCCTTGGCTTCTCACCACAAGAGGCTCACATTTTCTTATCTTGTTTTCAAAAGTAGCACTCGAGTTTTTGTTTGTGTTTATTCAGTTGGTTTTTAATTTCTGCCTTTATGTTGGTCATATTTAGTTTTTTAAAGAAGATTTTTTTCTTGGTACAGGAGATTATCCAGTCTTATAAGAGCAAGGGAAGTCCTGCTCTCTACATCAAAGAAGGGTATTATCCACTGGGCAATCCATTTGTAGAGAGGGCAACGGTCCATGGGTAGTGCTAAGTGTATCTGTGCAGATTTCTATATTCTAGTCATGGGAGGCAGCCATTGTCTACACGAAAAAGGGTGACATTGACTATGGGTTATCATGCCATTTATATCAAAGTTGATATCCATAGATCACAAATGCTACCTAGGAAGCAATTGGTTGCAGATGTCCCTTTTCAATACTCTTATCATCATTTGACATCACACTTGACATCACAAACCACATTGAAATGTGGTGGGGGAGTGGAGGTGCCTGGAGCACCAAATCCTTAACTTAAAAAAAAAAAACAAAAGCATGTTCTACATGTTAAGCACGCACTAAAGAAGCCATGTAGTTAGGGGACCAAAAGGAATTTCACAAGGATAAACCTGAGAATTAGTTGGAAAATGGGTTAATTTAAATTCCCCATTTAAGGGAGCTGTAGCGGAAGCAGCATTCTCAGGAGAGCAAGCTGAGAGAAATAAGGAAAGGCAATGATTATTAAAGCCAATGCTGACATCAAAGAGGTTGATCCCTGTGCTGTGATCATAGCAAGCAAAGTGTCCCAGCAAAGGCATTGGGCTTGAGGTGCTGTATTTGGCTTCTTTTAATTTGTATGCCTAAATATAATCTAAAATAGAAAAAGCCAATAAGGCAACATCCATAACTCACAGAGGTAAAATAACCATAGAATAAGAATCAGGCACATTCATGGGCTCTCCTAGTGAGCAAGCATACAGGGTTCTTATTTTAGGTGAAAAGAGAAGCTACAAAAATGTATGAAAAAATATAAAGAACATAGAAATTCTTAAAGAAGACAAACACAAATATACTATTGTATAACAAAGTATACTATTGTATAACAGAGATCCATCTCAGGGATTCTAGGTGCACACAATGAATTGAAGGTACCAGGAGTACCTTCTGGGTTTTGTATTTGCATGTTTTCCCCATTACGTTATACTGTACTGTGTTGGAGTGATGCTTTTGTGCATGGTGTAAAGACTGTGTTCATATTAATCAAAAGCTGATTGCTATACTGTAAAAGAACTGAGTAGAGGTTGGATTTTGGCATTACTTCTAAGAAGCATCACCTGTTTCAGTGTTTTGTAAACACTCTTCTTCATCGACCTCCTAGTTGGTAGATAAAAAGCTAATTTAGCCTATGAGCTGGGTAGAAAGAATAGGGTGTGAGTTCAAAATCCAGTTGGAGTGTCCTAGGGAGATGGGGGTTGGGGTAAAGAACACCATCAGGAAGGAATAGAAGAGAAGGCCATGAGGCAGAGGGTTCGGGAGGAGTCATGATGCACAGGTCATCAAGAGATTCACCATGAGGAAACGCACACAAAGCAGAGCAAGCCAGGGTGAGAAACAAACTGCTAGTAACATGGAGCTTGTAGTTGGGATGCTGATAACTCAGAGGATTAGAAGCTCTCAGAACCTGCCCAATTTAGGCTTGCAGCTTGTTAGTAAAAATGTCAGGTCTCTATGTCAGTTATTCAGGAGCTGGGACACACTAGAATAGAGTATAGAAACACCTGCAGTTAATTAGAAACAAAAGGGGTGTGGCACCCCCAAAACTCCTACTATGATATCATATTATACTATATTTCCGTGATATTAGCATCTTCCCCAGCATGTA
The DNA here is from genome assembly GCF_011064425.1 of Rattus rattus. Taxonomy (NCBI): domain Eukaryota; kingdom Metazoa; phylum Chordata; class Mammalia; order Rodentia; family Muridae; genus Rattus; species Rattus rattus. The sequence goes on from NC_046164.1 coordinate 28,093,685, forward strand.
CACTCCAATGCATGTGCTCCTCTGACGAATGCAAATACACCCACGACCGTGCAGTCTCATGTCACTTTTGATTCCACTTCCTGAGTTTCTCATCCTTTTATGAATTTGGGTTTTCTCCAGATTACATGAAATAGTACCACTTGTCTTCAGAGTTATCCAGCACAATCTACATTATTTAAAATATACACGAACCACATGACTTCTATCGTTTTACCAATCGTCTGTGCCCAGCAGTTCTGTCAAGCAAAGACCACATCTAAAGCGCGTTGAGCTCAGTGTGAACAGTAGCATCCGTAGGCAGCCGTGGGCACCTACAGGGGATATTTTCTGTCTGCACTGTCTGTTTCTTTCTGAGGATAGTCACAAATACAGACGACCCTAGTTCCCTGTGTGGGAAGGGAATGCATTATATTTCAGGTTTATTGATACTTCCTTGTATTGTTTTTGTTTGTTTTTTCATTTGGTTTTGGTTTTGGTTTTGTTGGGCTTTGTGGGGGTTTTTTATTTCACGTGTGATGTATATTTCTTCCTGATTTTTATAATATAGTCTAGAAATCAGAAAATGTAGTCTGAACTTGGAAACCTTTGGTAAGTTATATTTCCATGTGAAAATTCAGGTATGTTGAGAAGTAAGCCTTTAAAAAGTATTTTTATTCACACTAAAATATGAGAGAAGAAAATTCTATTGTTTATGGAAAGCTGTTTCAATGATTAGTTGATTTCTCTATTATATTGCTTCTGATAAGAGAAACCACATTTGCTTTTTTACAAAGGCCCTTTGCTGTGTATGGTTCTAAGAGATGATTGGATTATCTCTAAAGACATGCCTGTCTATTAAATTATACATTTGATATCTCTCCAAATCTATTTAATTTGATGGACTGTTTACAATCATAGTCAATTATAAAATGAAAGCAATACAAACACTAGCAAGACAACTTAGTCCACAATGGTTAAAAGCGTGAACTCACAAGGTTGCATGCAAAGTAGAGAATAAATATTTTTAATAGTTCAATAAATCAAGAAATAAATATTTCCTCATCTATTCTGGTACATGTACATCAGGAGACTCCCAGGGTCTGAGAGATGGTAAAGAAGTTCAAAGAAAAGTCCGTCCTTGATAAACTTAGATAATAGCCTTTCAGAGTTGGCAAGATGCCCCAGCAGCTAAAGGAGATTGCCACACAAGTATCAGGACCTGAGTTTAACATCCAGAATCCACATAAAGGGGGACAAAAACAACTCACTTGACAAACTGTGCTCTTTCAATAACAGCCTTGCTAATAAATGAAACAACAGACCTCTCATCTTTAAACCTTATTCTAAGAGAGTACAATAGTGTGAAGAACTGGGTGGAGAGGACTGGCTAAGAGAAGAGATCAATAGCCTAAGTTGAAGTACATTTTGAGACAAAAATCGAAAAAAAAAAATGGAGAGTTCAATGTGGAGGATAATAGAATTTTCATGTAACTGGAAGGTCAAATCATGGTTTCCAGGATACAAATCAAACACAAAACATTCATAGAATATGAAGTTCACAAGCTGCAACAACATCAAAAGTTCTAGGCATTATTGGGGCCTAGGAGATTAAGCCTGGATTTTGAGAGCATAGGTAATTATTTTACAGGAAAACAGTAGATATGGTAAACCCAGGATTTAAATTCAGATATGTTTATCTCTAAAGTACATGTCCCACCACCACAAAACCACAGAACATTAAAAACACTATCTAAATACTGAAAATATTTCTGAATTCTCTATCTCTGTGTTACTCTTTAGATATATGCTTACAGATTACATATATATATATATATATATATATATATATATATATATATACATTACCTTCTGTGATAGTGTGATAGTTTTGTAATTGCTCCCATGAACACACACACAGATACCTGTGTATGCCTACTCGTATGTACATGGGCACAGTCATAGGTCTCTTTACTCACATTTTTACCTGGACAATAATTCATGGGAGACAACTAGGATGGCAGAAAAATGTGAAGATAAATTCATCCTTTCCAGTACCTTGAAATTTAGCAAACATTGATGTCAAACTTATAAGGAAAGGAATGTGTTCATACAAAGGATATAAACATTAATAGCATGCTCAAAGTTTTAGGTTGTGGGTTTTAGATACATACATTTATACATGTATATACAGAGAGTACTTATAAAAATATATATGTATGTGTATACATATAATATACATTTATATATAGTATACATTTTCAAAAATATTTTTTAACATTTTATAAGATAGTTTTGGCTAGAATATAAAATAACACTTTTACTCCATAAAATTGCTTTAGTGCTAACCATGAATTAAAACTTATAAATCGGAACACAAAGAAAACTAATGTCATAGGCCCGCCAGAAACCTATTTATGCAGAACATCCAATTTCCCCCAATTACCATTTGCCATCTTGTATAGCACATCCTGCCATATGTGCCAAGTGCTTTTCAGAGTCACAGTCAAAGAGAAAAAGAGCACCTCTGCAATTTTTGGCTCTTGGAGAGATGTCTCCAGTACCAGCTCGTGGCACTGATTTGCCTGGTGGGACGTGTCTTCCGGAATGAGGTTGAATGAATCACTTTCATAGGTTTATCCTTCCTTTGCATGTCACCTAGCGTTATTAATGGTTGATTTAGTTTTGTTGGCTAGAATTAGAGTTCTTTCTAGGATAAGGTTGAATTCAATTTTCTGCTTTAAAATTTTCTTTATTTATGAATTATTATAATTTAGGCTGGGGGCATTTCATTTGTCTTTTCCTCACATTTAAATATATTTACAATTTTTTTGCATAAAATTGCCTTTAGTTGACTAAAAGAAATGCACTTGTAGGGCAATATTTTATTATACAAATGTAGGATTCAAATATACCTGGATTTGCTTTCTGGGTCTGGTATTTAAGCATTAAGATTGATAGTCTCAAACATGTACACTTCTCTAAGTCAAAAATTCTTTATTTAAAAAAACAAAAAAATGAATGATACATTTTATTAGAGCTACTGTAAGGATAAGAGAATACAGGTCCCAAGTAGAGTCCTTGTCACATAGTAAGGCTAATAAGTAATAGTAAGTTGATAAGTGGTGGGCATAATAATTTGTCAGACACTGCCAGGCCAAGCAACCAAAGATATATATGGAAATAATTCGAGTTAAAAATCCAAACAGACATTGGTTTAAATAGTTGGAGCATAATAATTTGTCTATTTCTATTGTTTTTTGAAATTCAGAGTCATCATTTATTTTCATATTGATTGAAATTATCAAAGGAGTAATTGCTATATAATGTGTATTTTGGTGCTTTATATATTTCTACTCAAGACATTTAAATATATCCAGGCAGGGGAATCAGGATACACAAGTCTTTGGATAATTTAAGGGAGATATTCACATTCATTGTGTAGTAGAAAGCAAGATGAATGTTCTATAATTTACAAAGAAAGAAATTAAGATACAAAAATAGACAGCAATGGGTTTATGATGGATTTAGGACCTTGAAAGATAGTACAATTTATGTAGCACTAGACAAAGCTCTATTTGTACAATTTCTGAAGGAGTAATTATGTATTATGTCTCACAGAAGCTTAGAGGTTAGAACACATACACACTGGCTTTAATATTGAAACTCAGAAAGCCTGTTTTATTTACAGGCTGCTTACTAGTAATGACTGTAAAATCTTAACTGATATCCAGTCTCCACCAGTTCCAGTTCCTTTCACTGCAATACATTGAATGAGCACACTTCTAAAAGCTTCCTGAATTATTCATATATGGAGAATCCTATCTTACTCATAAGTCCATTTCTATTTCTAGATATTGACACTATTAAGATTTTTCTTGTATTCCTCCCTCCCTGTGACTAAGTCTTGCATCATCAGTTTCAGACGTGTGCCATAGCTATATCCAATTAATTCATGTAGCCCAGCTGCGGATATTGTTTCTTAAATCCACATTCCATGATCTCACTGTGGAAATTGGAAAACAACTATGTTGGGATATGTATGCTACAGCCATAAGCACATCCTACAAATGGGGGCTTGGCTTGTTTCTTTGTTTGCTTGTTTGTTAGTTTTTTTAAATCTAGAAATCCAGGTGCTAACAATTCCATCAGCATAGTCTTGGTTGGAACAGTATACTAGCTATTCACAATCTCACTACTTACATTGGTAAAAATATGAATGTATGGTTAATATTAGGTAAATAGAGTTTGAAACAAAGTGAGGTATAGAAAGGCCAAAGAAATATCTTTGAAAAAAGGTAGCAGAAATCATAACAAAATTATTTCATCTTACCAGACAATGTTTTCATAAGTAACATGAATTTTGAAATATTTTATACATATACATATATGTTTCAAAATTCTAGTAATAATCCTGAGTATCTATATAAATTAAACAAATGAAATAGTCACCTTCCTGCCATGCCCTCATGTGACCTTTTCTGCCTATGTGCATCTTTGACATCTCTCTTCATTCTTAAAAGGACACCCGTCATATTGAATTAGAATCTACATGGATAGCTTCCTTTAACTAAGATCACCTCTGTGGTGTTTTAAATAGGTTTGGCCCTCATATATTCCTGGGTTTGAGTGCTTGACTCATGTGGAGTGGCACTTTTAGGAGACATGGTCTTGTTAGAGTAGGTATGTCAGTGTGGGTGTGAGCTTTAAAGGTTTCCTAGCACTCAATCTATGTCCAGTGTGGAATTTGAGCCTCCTCCTGATTGGCACTGGAAGACAGTCTCCTCCTGGATTCCTGCAAAAGAAAATTTCCTGTTCCCTTTGAGTCAATATGTAGAACTCTCAGTGAATTTTCCAGCACATCTGCCTGCATGATGTCATTTTTCCTGCCATGATGATAGTGGTTGGAACCTCTGAAACTGCAAGCCAGCCCCAATCAAATGTTGACCTTTATAAGAGTTCCCTCAGTCATAGCCTCTCTTCATAGCAATGAAACCCTGATGGAGACAACATCTTTAAATATCCCATTTTTAAATAAAATCGCATTCTGAGGTATACTGGAGGTTGGGAATTCAACACATACGTCCCAGATACTGGAACTCCAGCTAGCCTCTACCTCTTCCTGTATTTACCTGTTATTGTTGAGAGTCCCATAAAAATAAAGCAGTTGCTTATTATCAAAGATGTGCAGATGTGTGTAACATTTGGTGAAGACAGCTATTTTTAGAAACTGAGCCCACCAAAGACAGCTAAAGCTGCAACTTGCTTAGAACGTATTTCCTGCTCACAGCAATGACTTCCAGGGACCTCCATACTAATACTAAACTGCAACAGCTTCCTACCAACAAAACACTGTGTTCTGCTCGTCTCCAACACAGCAGTAAATTCTGAGTTTTCAAGACTTGTGATCATTTTCTTTTGTTAAATCTCAGGCCCAGTTTATGGAGCATTTCCTAGGAACTGGATGTCTCCACCCAAATCTTGTGTTTTACCTCACAAAGCAAATTAGGTGCATTGGTAATTGGGGTATGGATATTTATGACACAGGCACATAAACAGGGCCAGATGACTTAAATGGTTTTCATTTGGCTTGCCACTTGTGCTCCAGAAATCTATCATAGAAGACTTCAAGAACCTGGTGACTCCCCTTACTTCTCTTATAGATTAAACTATTATAAAACATGTTAGGCCCCAATCAATAAGCCAAACACAGCTGATCCGCAGTCTAAAATGAATTTTCCCATTGTAGAAGTTTAGTTGGTCAAATTGAATTCAGCATCTGACTGGGAGCAAGTAAATGAGTGCTTATTGTCTTGGCCAGTTGAGTTCATTCCAATGATGTGTTTTATATTGCTATTGTTATAGTCTATTGTCAAAAATATTAGATTACCCTATTGTCTTCTTTAGTTCTTCTGTCCTGCACTCTAGAGAAGACAGCCTGCGTGTACCTATTGTTATCGAGAGACACCAGGACCGAGGCAACTTACAGAGGAAACATTTAATTGGGGACTTGGTAACATTTTCAGATGGTGAGCTCATGATCATCAGGGCATGAGGTATGCCCTAAGGCAGGCAGTCGTGGCACATAAGCAATAGTTGAGAGCTTATATGCTCTCAGAAAGATGGAGGCACAATGAGAGTGTTTGGAACTTCAAAGCATACTCCTAATGACATTCCTTCTCCAACAAGGCCATATCTCCCAATCCTTCCTATATAGTACACCAACATCAAACCCAACATTTAAATATATTGGATAAGGTCCATTCACAATCAGGCCACCCCAATATCTGTTCATCAATTTTTAAAGTATACTAAGACACTAGACTTCTATTCAGACTCTGAAAGGAATATTCCTTATGTGGACTTTTTTTACTGTGAAATTTTAATAAATCATAGACCTTGACAGCAAGGCGATAAAAAACAACCATGTATTTACTCTTCTCAATAGATAAAATATATACATGCTAGAGAAAGAAAAATGACTAGCAAGAGATTACCTTACAGAAGAGGGCTAAAGCTTGGGTCCTAAGCATGTTTTTAATTAATTATTTTATTTATTTACCTCTCAAATGTTGTCCCCCTTCCTGACCTCCCCTCAACAATCCTCCCATCCAATTCCCCTTCCCCTTTTCCTCTAAGAGAGTGCTCCCCTACCCACCAAAACACCCACTCTCTCTCACCCTTCTAGCACCACCTACTCTGAGGCATCAAGCTTCCACAGGACCAAGGGCCTCTCCTCCCACTGATGATAGATAAGGCAATCCTATGCTACGTAGGCAGCTGAAGCCATGGGTCCCTCCATGTGTACTCTTTGGTTGGTACTTTAGTCCCTGGGAGCTCTAGGGGGTCCAGTTAGTTGATATTGTTGTTCTGCCTATGGGGTTGCAAACCCCTTCATGCTTTAGGACATGAAGCATGCCCCCATGCATCCTTCGGTCCTTGTCCTAACTCTTCCATTGGGGTTCCTGGCCTCAGTCTGATGGTTGGCTGTGAATGTCTGGCTCTGTCTTTATCAAGGGCTGGCAGAGCCTCTCAGAGGACAGACATAACAGGTTCCTGTCAATAAACACTTATTGACATCAGCAATAGTGTCAGGGTTGGGTGTCTGCTGATAAGATGGATCCAAACGTGGGGCAGTCTCTGGATGGCCGTTCCTTAAGTCTCTGCTCCATTTTTTGCTCATGCATTTTCTTGACACAGAAACTGGTTAAAAAATTTGAGATGGGAGGGTGACCCCATCACTCTCCTGGAGGCCATGTCTATCTATTGCAGGTGGTCTCTTCAGGTTCTATCTCCCCTATCTTGTGTAATTCGGTTTATGTCATCCGCATTGTGTCTTGGGAGCCTCTCCCTTCTGTGGCATCAAGGATTTTCTAATAGTTCTCCAATTCCCTAACCCACACTGCTATTTATTTCTATTAATTCTCCTGGCCCTCTGGACTTCTCCCCTGTCTCTTTCCACAAAGGGTCTTGCCCCCGCCCCTGTCCCATTACTCCAGTCTCCCACACAGGTTTCTCCTTCCCTCTGCCTACCATGATAATTTTTCCCCTTTCTAAGTGGGATTGAAGCATCCACATTTTGTCCTTCCTTAGTGCTAAGTAAGCTTCATATGGTCTGTGAGCTGTATCATGAGTATTCCAAGCTTTTGAGCTAATATGCATTTATCAGTGAGTACATATCATGTATATCATTTTGGGTCTGGGTTACCTTACTCAGAATGATATTTTCTAGTTCTATCCATTTGCCTGGAAATTTTGTTGTCAATGTTTATAATAGCCGAGTAGAATTCCATTGTACAAATGTACCACATTTTCTGTATCTTTTCTTCTGTTGAGGGACATCTGGGTTTTTTCCAGCTTCTGGATATTATAAATAATGCTGCTGTGAACATAGTAGAACACATGTCATTGTTATGTGTTGGAGCATCCTTTGGGTATAGACCCAGTAGTGGTATAGCTGGGTCTTCAAGTAGAACTATATTCAGTTTCCTGAGGAACCTCCAGATTGATTTCCAAAGTGGTTGTAGCAGTTTGCAATCCCACCAGCAATGGAGGAGTGTTTCTCTTTCTCTCCATCATAGCCAGCATGTGCTACAGCCCGAGTTTTTGATCTTAGTTATTCTGATTGGTGTAAGATCTCAGAATCAGTTTGATTCCACGATGACTAAGGATATTGAACATTTCTTTAGGTGTTTTTTTGGCTATTTGAGATTCCTCAGTTGAGAATTCTTTGTTTAGCTCTGTACCCCATTTTTGAATAGGGTTATATAGATCTCTGGAGTCTAACTTCTTGAGTTTTTTTTTTTTATATTTTATAAATTAGCCCACTCTCAGGTGTAGGAGTGGTAAAGATGTTTTTCCAATCTGTTGGCTGCAGTTTTGTCCTAGTGACAGTGTCCTTTACCTTACAGAAGATTTGCAGTTTTATGAGGTTCCGTTTGTCAATTCTGGATCTTAGAGCATAAGCTATTGGTGTTTTGTTCAGGAAATTTTCCCCAGTGCTCATGTGTTCAAGGCTCTTCCCCACCTTTTCTTCTATCAGCTTGAAAGTATCTGGTTTTATATGGAGGTCCTTGATCTACTTGGACTTGAGCTTGGTACAAGGAGATAAAAATGGATCAATTTGGATTCTTCTACATGGTGAATGCCAGTTATACAGCACCATTTGCTGAAAATTCTTTCTTTTGTCCACTATATTGTTTTAGCTTCTTTGTCAAAGATCAAGTGACCATAGCTGTATGGGTTTATTTCAGGGTCTTCTATTCTATTCCATCAATCTACCTGCCTGTGTCTGTATCAATACCATGCTGGATTTTTGTTTGTTTGTTGCTCTGTAGTACAGCTTGATTCCCCTAGAATCTCTATCTCTCCTGAGTATTTTCTTTTCTATCTTCAGTTTTTTGTTCAGATGAAGTTGAGAATTGTTCCTTCGATGTCTGTGAAGAATTGAGTTTGAATTTTGATGGGGATTTCATTGAATCTGTAGATTGCTTATGGTAAGATGGCTACTTTTGCTATGTTAATCCAACCTATCCATGTGCACAGGAGATCTTTCCATCTTCTTGGGTCTTCCTGATTTCTTTCTTCAGAAACTTGAAGTTCTTGCCATACAAATCTTTCACTTGCTTGGTTAGAGTTACACCAAGATATTTTATATTATTTCTGACTGTTGTGAGGGGTTTCATTTCCTTAATTTCTTTTTCAGCCCATTTATTCTCTGTGTAAAGGAAGGTTACTTATTTATTTGAGTTAATTTTGTATCTAGCCACTTTGCTGAAGTTGTTTAACAGGTGTAGGAGTTATCTCATAGAATTTTTGGGGTTGCTTATGTATAGAATCATATCATTTCCAAATAGTGATATCTTGCCTTCTTTCTTTCCAACTTTGACCTTCTTTTGTTGTCCCATTGCTCTAGTGAGAACTTTGAGTGCTATATTGAATAAGGAGGGAGAGATGCACAGCCTTGTCTTGGCCCAGATTTTAGTGTGATTGTTTCAAGTGTCTCTCTATTTAATTTGATGTTTGCTGTTGGTTTGTTGTATATTGCTTTTATTATGTTTAGGTATGGTACCTTGGATTCTTGATCTTCCTATGACATATTACATGAAGATGTGTTGCATTTTGTTATCTTTTTCAGCATCATGATCAAATGATTTATTTCTTTGAGTTTGTTTATAGTGAATAACATTGAGGGATTTCCATATATTGAACCATTACTGCATCCCTGGAATGAAGCCCACTTATCAATGTGAATGAGCATTTTGATGTGCTCTTGGATACAGTTTGTGAGAATTTTATTGAATATTTTTGCATCAACATTTATTAGCAAGATTGGTCTGAATTTCTCTTTCTTTTTTGGGTCTTTGTGTTGTTTAGGTATCAGTGTAACTGTGACTTTATAGCATGAATTAGATAGTATCCCTTCTATCTCTTTTTGTGGAATATTTTGAAAAGTATTGGTATTATATCTTCTATGAAGGTCTGATAGAATTTGGCATTAAAACCATCTGGCCCTGGGCTTTTTGGGAGTTGGGAGACTTTTAATAACTGCTTCTAATTCCTTAGGGCTTATGGAACTGTTTAGATATTTTACCTGGTCCTGATTTAACTTTAGTACCTGATATCCGTCTAGAAAAATCATCCCTTTTATCTAGATTTTTCCAGTTTTGTTGAGTATAGGCTTTTGTAGTAAGTTTAATGGTTTAATGGTTTTTTGGATTTCCTCAGCTTCTGTTCTTATGCCTGTCTTTTCATTTCTGATTTTGTTAATTTAGATGCTGTCTTTGTGCTCTTTAGTTAGTTTGGCTAAGGATTGATCTATCTTGTTGATTTACTCAAAGAACAAGTTTTAGTTTTGTTGAGTCTCTGTATAGTTCTCTTTGGTTGATATCAGCAGTGAGTTTGATAATTTCCTGCCATCTCCTCCTCTTTTGTGTGTTTGCCTCTTTCTGTTCTTGGAGCTTTTAGTAAAGTTGCTAGTGTAGTAAAGTTGTAGTAGTGTTGCTAGAGTCTCACCAATTTCTTTATGAAGGTACTCAGTGCAATGAATTTTCCTCTTAGCACTGCTTTCATTGTGTCCCATAAGTTTGAGCATGCTATGCCTTTGGTTTCATTATATTCTAAATTAATTTAATTTCGTTAAATTCTAAAGTCTTTAATTTCTTTCCTTCTTTCTCCCCTTACCATGTCCTGAAAGTCTCTCTTCTTCTCTTGTATTCTGTTGGTGATGCTTCCATCTGTAACTCCTGATCTCTTTCCCAGGTTTCCCATCCCCAGGGTTGCGGCCCTTTGTGATTTCGTTATTATTTCTATTTTCACTTTTAGATCCTGGACATATTGTTCAATTCCTTCACCCATTTGACTGTATTTTCCTGTATTTCTTTAAAGGATTTATGTGTTTCCTCTTTAAGGGCTTCTACCTGTTTACCTGTGTTCTCCTATATTTCTTTAAGGAGTTACTTATGTCCTTCTTAAGGTCCTCCTTCATCTTCATGAGATAGGATTGTAGGTCAGAATCTTGCTTTTCAGGTATGTTAGGGTATCCAGAGCTTTCTATGGTGGGGTAAGTTGGTTCTGATGGATCCCAGTGAAATCGGTTTCTGTCGCCTATGTTCTTGCTCTTGACTCTCACCATCTGGTTATCTCTGGTATTAACTGTCCTTGGTATCTCTGAATGGAGACCGCCCCACCTTTGAACCTCCTTATAATGGACCTACTCCAATCTGGCTGTCTCTGGGTGTGGGAAGGTGTCTACAGCTGCTGATCTTCATGTCTGGATTTGATGGACCTGCTGGGAATTAAGCTAAGCTGTCTCTGGGTATGGGCAAGAGTAGGGGTGCTGGAGTACCCTCATGTACAGTTGTAGACCTGAAAGATAATGTGTCTCTAGCAGGGCAGATAGGTCTGTGTATGTTGGGCCCTGGAGGGGTCCAAGTTATGCCTGGCATTGGGGTGGGGGATCTCTTGTGAAACTTGTTATGAGGACCTCCAGAAAGTCAAGCTGTACCTCAGCGTTAGTCCTCAGCATCTTAGTCTAGTATTTTTATGCAGCTTTCTCATTATTTTGTGGCTGGAAATTAAGAAAATGCTTTTTTAATTTTTTTAAATTTTTAATTTGTATGTATGTATGTATGTATGTATGTATGTATGTATATATATATGTGTATGTGTCAGTGTGTCTATGTACGTCCCTGTGTATATGTGGGTGGGTGGGAGGGTTGTGTGCATATGAGTACAGTACATGTGCTAGAAGAAGCTAGAAGAGGACATTGTATTCCCTGGGGCTGGAGTTTCATCAAAGTGTGAACTGCCAGATGTAACTTCTGCAACTCTCACCTAGTTTTCCTGCAAGAATGAATGTGTTTAATCACTTAGCCACCTTACTACCCCCAGAAAAACATTCTTATAGAACATTGATTCATTGGAAACTTCTATTTTTTGAATTTTTAAATTAAAAAATATTAAAAATATATGTTGATCATATTTTTCACACTTTATCATTTTCATATTCAGCACATACGTTTTTAAAAGCAAAGGAAATAAAATAATAACAGATAAATAAACCAACACCCCAAGTAACATATAAAGGGCCTCCACTGCACACACACATGAACACACAAAAACAAAAGAAAATCAAAATATTCCAGTAAAAGACCAATAAGAGATTTTTTAAAAGTCCACAAAAATACCACTAAGTTCATTTTGTGTTACCCAGGTAGTCCCAATCATGGGCCTACCCTAAAATGTGGTTAATATACCCAGTGAATCTTCATTGAAAAAAAACCAATCACCAGGTAGCCAGCATCTACTTCCCATGCTTAGGACTTTGACCATCGTGTCCATATCTTAAGTACTTTCCTTTTGCTGTAATTAGTGTTGGGGAAAAGCGTTTGATGATTAAAACTCACTGTACAAACTTCTCAAGGAACTAATAAAAATGATTTTTAAAGTACCCTTATATAAGGAACTTAAAGAGTTTGTTTTCAGCTCACACTTCAAGGTACACAGGAGAGGACATCAGGCAGCAGGAGCCTGAAACAGCCGCCCACGTAGAGTACATGGTCAGGAAGCAGCTATCAGTGAATGATGTGCTTAGACCACTTTCTCTTTATACAATCCAGAATCTCAACCCAGAAAATAGTACTATTCAAAAGGAGCATGTCATTCCCATCCTACCTTAATTAACCTAAAAGCATCACTCTCAGGCATACCTAGAGATCATCTCCCAGTTGAATGTATATCTCACTAAATTGAAAATCCAGACTAGCCATTATACCAGGAAATTCCAAGTTAGACAATGCTAATTATGCTAATTATTTCTGAACTTTCTTTGATGGTCAGTCTTAGATATATTTGACATAGATTTTGATGGAAAACTTGACTCCAGGAGAATATTTAGAGAAAGAGTGATCCATCAAGTATAGTAAATCAAATAAATACTGAGATTCATAAAGTGGCCAAGAACCTCATAATAGTCATTTTTTACACCAATTACCCTCCACACTCATGATTCATATTAATGAGAAAAATCTACAGAAAGTTTTGCTTTCTAGTGTTGATACTTTTAGTTGCTAAAGGAAAAAAGTTAGAATATGAAGGGTTACAGAATCATATAGGTTTCAAAAAGAAAATTTAGCAATAATTAAAAGCAAATTACTTGTTTGATAGCATGGTAATTGGCCAGGGATATAAAAGTGTCAATAAAGGTTGAAATTGGATAGATTCATAGGTAATATCAATTTCAAGGCTTGTATGTTCATTTTCCTTTCCCTGAATGTGAAGGGTCATTGCCTAGCTTGACAGGCTCAAATAATGTGCCAATTACTAGTTGAGTAATGAGAAAAACTTCTTCATCTTTGTTTTGAAGTGATGTCTTAATTTTTAAGCCAAAGACTGTCAGCAACAGTAATAATTCATATCAAAAAGGATTACTTTAAGATATTAAACTCTATGCCTAATTAGTTTTTGACTATTGTCTGTAGTCTGTCAAATATTGTTCTCAGCACCAAAGATACGAAAATAGAGACATTTACAAAGAACTCTGTCATCATGATGCAGGTTTTATTCAAAAAGGCACCAAGAAACAATGAACAAGAAATTAGTAAGTTAACAAAGATGTGTAAAATAATTTAAAGCTATAAGCATTATTAGGGAAAACCAATAAAGGAAAGAGTAAAAAATAAATGATAAAGAAAGTTATGGATATTTTTGTGTGTTTTTTGACTTTTGTGTTTTGCAACAAAGTCAAGGTTCTCCAGATTTAGCAGACTGAGTGCTGGGAATCACAAGCAGTTGACATTGCACCTGCCTTGGGATGTGTCATAACTTTAAATCAGTGTGTGGAAGACATTTCAATAGGAGATTGCCTTCTGAGCAATCTCCTGGAGAAGGCGATGGCAGAGGCACAGATGTGTCTGAGAAGGGCATTCCCAGTTTAGAGAGTAACTCAGACTTCAAGAAGAGAGCAGGAGACAACGAGAGTGGCAATGACTCAAGTTTGGAAGAGTCAAAGTGAGATGATATTTTGGAAACCTGCAGACTGAATAGGAACATGTATTTAGTTTTTATAAAATTCACGATATCACTTCAGTGTCTCACAACTGTGATATCCCACAAAAGCAACTGCAGTATCATCTTAAAATATGAGAATGTGCTGACATCATAAATTGCCTCCACTTATGAATATTCTGAATTATTAGAGATCATAAACCTTTAACTTTATTCTGAAGAAGAAAGAGTCCAAACCTTCAGTAGCCCTTCTGTACCAATAAACAAAGCTATAGTCCATGCTAGAGGTTGTTTGCACTAACCACTCTTGAATATGAATAAGTTCTGTAGTTTACTTGAGAAGAGTACAATGCGGTATACAAGACTTAAGGTTTAAGTCCATTTTGCTATATAACTGTTTTCCTTGTTATCTCTGAAAGGTAGAGAGTTATATCCTGAGCTACGGTATGTTGAAGGCTCCATGACAAGGAATTCAGCATGGTCTGTAAACACAAAAGCTTTCAATTTCACAAAGCAAGAAGTCTATACTGTGAATATAGGCATATGAAGTCATAAGATGATCCTTCCCCAATTGAGCTTCAGATGAGAATCATCTGCCATATTGCAGGTTTGCAGAAGACACTGGTAAGTGATTTTGACACGCATGTCTCACAGAAACTTACAATAGCATGTGTTACGTTAAGCCACTATATCTGTGGTAGTTTTTTTCACTAAGTACTAAACAATTAATAACTTTATCCACCTAATTATAGATGTATTTAAAGTAAGTTAATAGAGAGAAGCTTCTACCATGAATCAGAGCCACAAGCAGTAATTGCTTCTGTGTTACATCCCCATTACACCCTGGTTCCCCACCCCCACCCCATGCCATCCCCACATGCCTCCAGTGACAGAGCAGTGACTAATGGTAATGGTATTCTGACTGTGGGACAATACTTCTCACTCAATACTCCTCTAAAGACCAATGCTTACTTTAGCTGAGTAAGCAGCACGGTCTTTCTTCTTTTTCCTCAACTCTTCATAGTGTTAGACTGACATTGTTGAGCCTACAACCAATCTCTCTCTCTCTCTCTCTCTCTCTCTCTCTCTCTCTCTCTCTCTCTCTCTCTCTCTCTCTCTCTCTGAAATAAATTAGAAATAAACAGAAGGACCTTGGGTATTTTACAGTTTCTCTCTTCTGCACTTCAACTCCAGCCTAGGTTAGAAGGCTGTGTGTGTCATATAATAGGAAACGCATGAAGTCTCAGTAGACAAATACTCATCCCCCACTAAGTGTGATCAGTAATCCATAGTAACTGAACATGGCCTTACTCTTGGGCTTTGCTATTATTTTCTTTCTATTTCACCCTTTTCTATGTATAAAAAGAAATGCAGTAACCACAAATAACTTTAAAAGTAAAGCTCGGTTACAAAGGGTGGAGAATAAAGAAATTAGAAAGAAGAGAAAAGCCAATACAACTAACCTAACTGACATTTTAAGCAGTCCTGTTCTGCATTCTGCTTGTGGATTCAGTTTTTCTGGAGCTCTTGTGGTCATGACAGACTTGCGTTAGGCCATTGCAAACTTTCACTCAGATTTCAGTCTGTAAATTCCCCTGTTTAGGTAGCAGTCCGATTCCTGTGTGTCTCTTGCTCTGTGGTCACAGGAACCCAGGCTGTTTGTTCTTTCTACACACTGATGATGCACACTGTTCCTCTTAGGATGCTGGTCCTTCCATACTTGTCTCCTCCTCACAGGTTTGCCCTTTCTCCAGCTCTGCATCCTTATTTATTTATTTACTTAGTCACTTTAGATTCCACTTTTCTCCTGTGCTCAAAGACAAACACATGTTCTTTTGGTTGGTTTCTACTTCAAAATTCTTTATGGAAACAAATAAGATAAATATATAAATGCATACAGAGATATTGAACATTTCAAGAAACTATGAAATTCAGTCACAGCATAAAATCTTTGGTGACTAGTGTTGCCCATTTCACACCAAAGCTACAAACCATCACTCTCTTATTTTATCCAGAATTACAATTTGTCTCATAGTTATGATGATGAGAAAGACTAAGTCTGTGAATTTTATACCATAAACCAAAATGGTAGGAGGGGAGCTAAAACAACTTGGTGTATGAAATGTACTTTAGAAGAATAATTGTCTCTCTGTTACAGTAAGCAATGGCATATTGAAATACATAATTGTATATAGTACCATCACTAGAGTTCACCATGATAAATTCATATTTTACAGGAGAAATTCAGTGGAACTCATAATTTTCCTTCTAATGAACTTTGACATTTTGTAATTATATAATAATAGCCAACATGATGAATGTATGCCTGGTTTTATATTTTTTCATATAAAACAAATTAAAAGGCAGTATAAGATTTTTTAATTAAAAGTATAATGATATTAATTAATTTAGAAATTTGGAGTCTTATTGTATTCTATATAAAAGAATTCCCAACTGATCCAGTGGACCATTTCTGGGTATATACTTCTAATGAAACATTCACCTGTGATGTAATTATCTATTTGAAGATATGCTATTTATCATCACATATAATATCAATTTTCTATGTGTGTTCATACCTATACATGTATGGGTATGTGTAGTTTTTATAGTATATATATATATATATATATATATATATATATATATGTGTGTGTGTGTGTGTGTGTGTGTGTGTGTGTGTGTGTGTGTGTGTGTGTGTGTGTGTGTGTGTGTGTTGGGAAAGTCTAGCATGTCCAGAGATCTCCTCTGAACTCCAAGCAAAATGGAGGAGTCATTTTTCCAGCAGGGCTTCCCCTTCACTGACCTTATCTGGGGAGCCTGACTTACCACAGTTTCTACCTGAGGAGGGTTGCATAGACTTTGGAAAATCTACAAGTTCAACTTTGTCTTTCCCAGTAAGAATCTGCCCACCAAGTACCTGGGATTCCTGGACTGCCTCTGCATGCAAATGAGGCACTCCTAGTATATTAAACTATAGGTAATGGTTTACATTCACCCTGTAAACTTCCCACTCTCGAGGTTCATATACAGCTTTTGTTCACTCCAACAAAGTACATGCACACAAGCTGTTTCACTGAAGATCATCTAAAAGCTGTTTTTCTGAGTACCATCTAAAAGAGGTATAATATTAAAAACCTGGGGGAAGGCACCCCACTCTGACCCCACTCTAGACTGAACCAGGATCCTGCAGACCCCATGGTTTCCAGGTTCTGCCTCAAAGTATGGATATGCTAATGGACTTACCTATAAATACTACTGAAGCTTATTGAACGTGTTATTTAAGTTATGTCAAATACATTGGTCTCTTCCAGTTTTCCTTTTATCCTTCATTCAGCAGCATCAGAGTTCTGTTTAATCCATGGTTGATTCTGTCTCAATGTACAGAGATTGTTCATGGCACAGGGGCCTGTGACTTAAGACATTTTCACTGTGGCTAGCTGGAATACGTCCTCTTCCAGGCCTGTGTGAGTCCTCCATATTTTCCTCTCATTGTGTGGGTGTTTTCTTTGTCCCTAGCCTCCAGCTGTTGTCTCACCTACATGCTTGTGCTCAGCGGGAAACACATGTGCGCAGTACCTTTGATAGCTGCCCACAGCTCTCTTTGTGCATCCCCCCGTTAGGGTACCTAGTTGTTCCGTGTAAAATTAGTGAAGTCAGTCATCCTACACATAGTCAATGCTGGGAGCTCGCTCACTTAAATAACATTTCTATTCTCCTACAACAGCTCTGAAACTCCCTAGGCATGAGGCTCGGCCAATTTGAGACTCACTTCTCTGAAGAATTATTCTCCTCTGTTGCTTCATATGCAATCATGGAAATTATTACTTCTATAATTGGCCTACGTGTTAGTGCTTTCAAGTGGGAGGATAAATTCAATCCCTGTTAGTTCAACCTGGCTGGAGGCAGAGGCCCAATGATGCCAGATTTTAAATGAGTTACACAAGGTAGCACAGTAATTTTTCTAGTGTTCCTCAGGTATAAACCCATAATTGAATGTATTTACTCGGATCAAAGCTAATAAATAAAGGTCATTTTACACTGCGGAATATAACAGATGATCAAGTACACAGGAACATATAGTTCCAATGTTAATAGGAGGGAGAAAAGAAACACAAAAAACACATTACTTCCGTCCTACACACAAGCCCCTCTGTTATTGAACAAACCCTTATTATTCCCTGTTAAGCTGTTTAATTACAGCTATTACCCACCCCCAACACACACACACACACACACACACACACACACACACACACACACACACACACACACTTTTCGCTTCACAGTCTTTTTAGTTTTACTTGAATTAGTTAAGTAAAGCTTAATGTATAACCTGACTGGGAACTCTACATCTTTCTTGTGTTGGGTTAACTGGATGAATACCATGTATAACTTCAGCTCTGTCTACGTCTACAGCCTATAATCTGCTCAACGTCCAAAGCATTCTGCCAGAAAGCGGTGCAGACTACCCCCACAAGAGAACATCTGTCAACTATTTGGAAAAAAATGCATTCCACCCAAGTAAGGTTTGTAAAGAGATCATCTTGTATGTTGTATGGATGCCTCACCTGTCAATTAAAAGGTTAATAGCCTATGGCCTATGGTTTAGGCAGGAAATAGAGGTAGGACATTGGGAGAAAAAGAATTTGGGGGAGAAGGAGCCACAAAAAGGGGTCTAAAGAGATGTGAGGAGACAGACACATGGTACCTGAGCACAGGTAGCCAGCCACGTAGCAAAATATACTTATGATCTAGTCATATAGCCTTGCTATATGGTCAAGATATTTGTAAATATAATTTAAGTCTGAATCTTATTTCTGAGAGCATAGGGCTGGGAGGCAGAACCAGGGCCTAACTACAACAAAGGTTTTCTTGTCTTATTAAGCAGGATTCATGGCAATACCTTTGCATTATAGGTGATTTTTCTAAAATATCTACTTTACTTAAACACAGATATTATTGTAGCTAGCTAGCTAACAAGTAATTTCTGCTTGGCCTATATTCAAGGGCTAATTCTGCATATTACTAACATTAACAAAATAAAGACAGATGGCATTTTCCACTTCTTTAATACAATAGTGTTTATTAATGCAATTATTCTATTAACTGAAGTGTGGCTTTGTTTTTTAATTAAAACCATTCTAATATTTACAAAAGAGGATTAAAAGGACTCCATATTTACTATGCATAGGTGTGTAGCATATACAATAATAGAGGCACAAGCTAAGCTGAAGAAAAGCATAGACCATCTAAAGATGCATAATGAGTGCCAGACCTTTGTAATCTTACATTTTCCTTTTATTTTCAAAGTGGTGAATCTTCCATCACTTCTGTCTTCTTTGTAAAAATATGACTTTCAGGTTTAGTGTCTAAAATTATGAAAGACACTGCAATTTTTATTGAGAAAATAGTTACTTTCTGACATTTTTTCAAACAGTTCTTTTGTTTAAATTCTATAATAATAACAGTCATTTAATTTGAAAACATTGTATGTGGTATATATGAATAATCTTAATGATTTCTGAAGCTTTGAAATAATGAGTATAATACCAAACTCATTATGTCTCTCTAGATATGGAAACAGAGTTACAGAGGTTTCAGTGGACATCTGAAACTCCTGTAGTGAGGCTTTACCGGAGAGGACAATTCTAGGAATACTAATGCCTTAAATAAGGTACTTAGCAATATATTATTTTTATATGGCTTTTCCTGAAAATACGGGAGCAATATTCATTCATACAGGGTAAGTAATTCACAACAGAGCAAAGGAATAGTTCTATCCAAGTCTAGCTTAGTGAAACAGTAAGTTTATTAGAGCAAGGATGAGGGATTACTTTTGGAAGCATGGATAGGGGTTATTTACAGAAGCATGCATCACCAGCATGCATTATAGCAGCTGCATTAACAAAAGGGCCATCTTAGTCTGAATGGTGGTGATTCATAAAATCTGCAACTTCTCTAGGAGCTGATCTCACTGTACAAAATACAGGAAGCTTTTTCAAAGACTCTCCTTCCTAGAACTTATTACTGCTAGGGGTGGGGGTAGGGGGAGGCAGTATGAGTTTTGTAAGTTTTGGGAATATCTGAGACTTGTAAGTTTTCTTTGCTTCCTGAGTCCATTATCTTCCCTGTTCCATCAAACGGGCAGTGTTTAAATTTAGAACAAATTACTACATAATTATGTTACCTTTTACATGATGAAATCAGACATAAAAGAAAATAGTAAAAGGAGATAACAGATAGGAGATCAATAAACAGATGAGTAAATAAATAGGCTATAGATGTGATAGACAGATATTCACTATTGTGTGGCTTATAGCAACATACAAAGAAGATACAGTCTCTAAAAACAACTCATTTTAAAATAATGGAATGCATTTGTCAATGCACTATGATCCCCATGATGGCATTGAATTATATGTGTTCTGATTTAATATGTTCTTCATATAATTCTACAAAAAACAATGATTGAAAGGAATATGAATACATCTTACGTTGGGAAATGTATGTTCAAAACAAAGGAAAAGATGAAAAAGAAAAGGAAAAAATGGAAAGCCAAAATTGATATATCTTGTTTTCTTAAAGTAGCAACACTGCCCATGTTCATGAAATGTGATGACAATCATAAACAATTCAGAAGTTGGCTATTACTATATGTTTTGAAGAAAATAATAACATTTAGTACCAATAGGATAAATATTATTTTTAAGGAAAAAGGAGGATTAGGAAATTCAAAACACACAAAGAAAAATCAGTAACTCTTACCATAACAAATATAAATCCAAAATATCAGTTATTGAATTTCTGCAACAAACTATCCAAAATTTGGAAAGAAATGTGAAAATATAACAGTGTATGAATGTTTTATTTGAGGATATACATTTTAGTTAATTTAGCACTTATTAGATAAATAATTATGTCTTCAATTCATAACAAATGTGCAATTGAGTGTGATTTGATTCTTGTTTTTACAATCTAAATTCAGGGATAATAATCATACTTTAACAGGGTTCCTAAAGATTGAACTACAATAGTTTAAATAATGAAATTGCCCACCTTAGTAAATTGTATAATCTTAATAATATAATTGTTTCTCAAAAATAATACAATTGATCTCAAAATAAAAAAGAAAATAGTAAAATTTTCAGATGGACCTAAGTATCCTTCAGGTACTTCTCAGATGGACAAACTTATCCTTATACAAATGGATAAATCTTTCCTTGGACCTTTGAGCACAGTGATGCCTAGGTGTTCATTCATTGAATTTTAACTACCTTTAGTAGTCACAGTATGTAGACTAATGGCTTCAAATCATGTTTACATCCCAATCCTTGAACCTTATAATCATGGTCATTTATATCTTGAAATGTAAGATTAATGTGTAAACATTGATCTTGAAGTTTCCAGAAGTCTTGTGTGATATAGTGATTGTTTAAACAGGCTGAATCATTTAGTGCTACCTTCAGATGGGGACAGAATAGTAAAAGAGAGACCAGAGAGAAATCTAACACCCCTGATCTTAAAGATGGAAGGGAATCTGATGAAGAGCTATCAACTGCCTTTAGAAGATCCAGAGCGCAAGAAAATAGACTCTTCCTTAGAGCTTTCAGAAAAAGAATGTAGCTCAGTAAACATAATTTGAGCTTAGTGAAAAGGTGTCTGTATGGGATTTGAATCATATGTAACTATAATACATTGAAGGGATTTTAATACACTATGCTAAATTTGTTTAGCACTTGTTGATGGATATTTGCTTCAGCAATAAAAAATTCAATACAAACTATTTTTGCATTCAATTAACAAGAAAGTATGTTGTATTGTTCCCCAGATAGTACTGGCTCTGTGAGACTATGCAAAATACATTCTACATTTCTTTACATAAAGATATTATCTATCATGTTGTTTTTCATGTGCTAGGTGGAGGTATCCATTATCTATTTTTTGTGTCTATTCTTCTTTTCCAGTATTTTATATTATAGTTTGTCATTTCTTCATCTACATTAGATGAATCTCCAGTAGTCTGAACAAAATGACATGCAAGTTCTTATTGGGAAAATATAGGTAGGCTTTTGGTGTTGAGATTGCCCACAGGATGTTCTTTATAGGACTCACAAAACCAGTGTTTCTGTGCATTTACATTATCATCAGAAGTAGAAATGTAATACTATCCTTTACTCCAATAATATCCTTTACTCTAATCATAAGTATTTCTCCCTAATAACAAATGATTGTGGATTGATCTTGGGGAGTCTTATGGAAGAGTAGGAGGAAGGATTATGGGCCCTAAAGGGGATAGGAACTCCACAGGAAGACCAAAAGAGTCAACTAACCTGAACCCTTGTGGCTCTCAGAGTCTCAACAACCAACCAAAGAACATACATGGACTGCCCCATGCACATGTAGCAGATATGCAATTTGGTCTTCATGTGGATCTTGAACAACTAAAATGGGGGCTATCCCAAAAGCTGTTGTCTGAACATGGGGTATGTTCTACTAACTGGGCTGCCTTGTTTGGCCTCAGTGGAAGAAAAAGGGTCTAGCCTTGCAGAACCCTGTAATGCCAAAGTAGGGGGATACCCAGGGGACCCCACCTGCTCAGAGGAGAAGGGGAGAGGAGGCAATGAGGGAAGGACTGTGGAAGGGGTGACCAGGAGCAGGTCAGTGAGCAAGATATAAAGTGAATAAGTAAAAAATTAAAAAAATAACTGGATAGGTAAAGCAAAAGAAGTAAATTTATTCATATGTTGTATAACTTTCTTTAGACAAACATGCTGATTATTGATGTCAAAGAACCATTATCAGATTAAAAATCAGCTAGTCTCAAAAGATGTTCTATTTATAACAACACTAATCGTACACATTTAAAAACAGCTAATCAAAACACAGTCATAGCACTTAATAGTGTACTTACACACATTCTGCAGAGGTGCAGAGGTAGTTTTCACATTAATATTACACACATTTGAATAAAACTACATTTATATGGTAATTTAAAATGATTTTCTAGTTCTTCAAAATGGCAATTTAAGACATTATTACATGATATTAATTTTGGAAGGTATTTTTGGAGTCTTTTTTGTCCAATCTTCAGCTACATTAAGAATCTACTTTCTGATTGTAATATGTTGACCAGATGACTAAAGCCATTTGTTATTTATCTACCGATCATGGAAAAACTAGAGAGATGAATGATACTTGGTAGAAGAGAAAGAGAGATTTCCAGTTATAGAAAGTGGAAATTATCATGGTCTATTTTGCTCTCCTTTTGCAAGTCATTTATTGTCTGTCCCTTTGTTAGATCTACCATCTTTATAAATATCAAAAATGTAAAGACTATTATTCCTAGCAAACTACTGACTCCTACCCATGCAAAAGCTAAGAGTGTCATCAGGTGACATCTGAAGCCCGTAGCAGAGGCCCTGCCCTTCTGTACTCCTTCTATCTGATGTTTCCACCACCAGCTTTCCATCACTCAAACAAAATGCCTAAGGTCTTTAATCTTGCACTTCTAGGTTTTGTATTGCATTCACATACATTTTGAAATTTATATTAGATTCTATTTTATGATTTATATGTTTCTTCTAAAATTCTTCATACTTACATCTCTATTGGGCAATCAGAAAAAGACAAAAGTAATGGAGAAGAAAAATTGGCAAAATATTCATTCGATGTAATCATAAAACCTGAGATATTTGATAAATGCTAAACATGGCAAATATGAGAAGTCCAAGAACTTTATACTACACTATGGAACAGTAATCTAGAGTATAGAATATGACCAGAAGAAAAAAAAAAAATCCACTATATTAAATAAAATTTTATTAGAGAAATTGTTTGTTTTGTGAAGAAATTATGAAGATTAAAAATAATAGAATTTTAATTGCTGATGGAGTAAAAGAATCTATCAATAAAAATTGTATACATTGTAAAGTAACAGTAAAATAGAAATATTTTCAAGAATGGTGAGGTTTCTCCATGAATAGAGGTGCTATACACACGCCTGATAATCTGATCCTGGATCCTATAGTGGGGAGGGGTGGCAAGGGATAACACAAAGATTTTTTTCCCTCTTAATTCTGCATAAACTCCATGGAAGATGTATGCCTGAACACACACAATAAACAAATGACTACATAAGTAAAAATTTTCAAAACAAGAAATATTTTAAGATAAATTATGGGTGATATAATTCATCAACAACTGTTGATTGAACAATTGTTCAATAATTGCTAATGGAAATACTTCAGCAAAACAAGACTAATTTACATACCATATATTACTGGCTGAACAGTGCATTCCTCTGAAGTTCATATTTTGAAAGCCTGACCTAAGTACAACAGAATGTAAAGTTACTTAAAAATAGGATTGTTGTAAAACTTGAAAATTTTATATGATCTGAAAAGAAACCAGAGCACTGGGGAGAATATACTGAGCTGTCCTCAGAGAATCGATAGGGACACATTTGCAGGCCTGCCTTCCTCCTTCAGTGACTTCGGAGCCTTAGGTTATGTTTGTATCTGTCAGACTGGATTTACAAATGGAGCCTAGCACAAATGTCCTCTGAGAGTCTCCACCCAGCAACTGACTGAAACAAATGTAGAGACCCACAGGCAAACAACAGTCTGAGATAGGGAAGTCCTGTGGAGGAGTTGAGGAAAGAATTGAACCTGGAGGAGATAGGAACTCCGTAAGAAGACCATCATAGTTAGCTAACCTATTCATCTGTGTGTTCACAGAGACTGAACTGCTAACCAAAGAGCATACATGGGCTGGTCCTAGCTCCCACACCCCTACCCCGCGCATAGGTAGCAGATGTGCAGCTTGGTCTTCATGAGAGTCCTCCAACTACTGAAGCAGAGTTGTCCCTGGCTCTCATACCTGCCTGTGGATCCTGCTCTCCTAATAGATCTGTCTTATCTGGCTTCAGTTGGAGAAGAGGTGCTCAGTTCTGGTGAGACTAGATGTCTCAGGGTAGTATAGGGGTGCCCAAGGAGAGCTTCCCCTTCTCTGAAGAGTGATTCAGTGACTTGAGGTGCTACACTTGTTTGATAGTCAGCCCCCCCCCCTTCTTAGAGGTAAAGGGGGAGTGGGTTGGAGAGAGGCTGTGTGAGGAAGGAGAAGGGAGACATGGTTGGGAAGTAAAGTGGATTAATTAATTAATTAATTAATTAAAGACAAAATAAGGTTATCGTAGTTGTGGTTTAAGGTTAAATAAGATTGCATTGGAGCATCAGATATCAGTACAACCAGAAGAAAGGAAACATCTAGACTTATCAAACATACAGTCTCAGAAGTCAGATTAGTACATCTGGGAGGAGAGAGCATGTGTTATTGACATAGTTACAAGTAAAGCTTTTTTGCATACTCATCTTCATGTCTGCTACTCTCAACTAATTTGAAAAATAAATAAATAAATAGAGCTACTGATGATGGCAAAATTCTTCTGAAGAAATCAGAGACAAGAAGGCCCAGAAATCTACGATAGATTTCAAACATGACTGGCAAATAATAATGATAATAATAATAATATCATCAAGAATAGTCAATAAAATAATGTCTGATGATATTCTGTTATACTCATAGATTAGTGCCTAACCCAGTTGTCATTAGAGAGGCTTCATTCAGCAACTGATCCAAACAGATGCAGAGATCCACAGTCAAACATTAGGTGGAGTTTGGAAGATGCTGCTGACGGCAGGTAGGAAGGAATGTAGGAACCAGAGGACTCAAGAACATCACAATCAACCCACAGAATTGACTAACCTGTCCCCACATGGGCTCACTCAGCCTGAACTGACAATCAGGGAATCTGCAAGGGTCTGATGTAGGCCTTTTGTATATATGATATGGTTGAGTAGGTTGGTATTTTTGTGAGTGTCATATCAGAGGAACTGGGGGCTGTTTTAATGCTTTTGCCTGCTTTTTGGACTCTTGTTCTCCTATTAGTTTTCCTTGTCCAGCCTTAATGTGAAAGGAGGTGCCTAATCCTATTGGAACTTAATATACCATGCTTAGTTAATATCCCTGGGAAGTCTGCTTTTTTCTGAAGGTAAAGAGAGTAGGAGTGGGTGGGGATGAAGGGAAGGGTGGGATGGAGGAAGTGGAGGTCGATGAGGGAAGGAAATATCCATCAGTTAGAATGCAAGGTATGAGAGGATAAAGTAATTTTTAAAAAATTAAAAAGGGAAAATGGTATTAATATTCCTCTAAATGTCAACTAATTATCTTGTTGCTGTTGCTGTTGTTGTTCTGGATTCCTAATCCATACAGCACATCATGTGTTCTGCACTGTACAAACTTGTTCTTTACAGGAACCAGTTATAGCTATGCACTACTGAAAATTCTCCATGGCTTCTTCTTACTATGAAAAAGTAGAGTATAGAAGGTTTCCAGTGAGTTGCGGTTATTATTCTGAGTCCATTCTGTATCTCTCGCTGAATATAAAATGCACTCAGCAGCCCTCCATTTCAATGTGCTTGAACATTTTCACTTAGCCTGGAATATTCCAACCCCAGGAATGTGTTCCCCGGCACTCTTGTTTTATTCCAAGTGCTACCTCCTCAGGAAAGCCTTCTCCGAGAGCCCACCTTCCAGGTTCTTCCTTGGTCATCTTTACTTATTACGCAGCACTTTGTACATGAATCACATTGACTTAAAATTATCATTATTCATATGGTTACTAATAAATATAGTAAATTTGTACAGCACTTTTTTTTCTTGGCCTGTAAAACCCATCTGCTAGACAATGTCTATTCCATGATTCTTATAAATATGACTGAATAGATGAATTAATGCATGAAGGCAATGAGTTCAACAAAAGGTTTGCAGGGAGAATGGAAAGCTTTGATACAATTTCCAGTGTCGGGACCAGCATCGGAACACATTTGCAGCATCGTCTACCAGCTTCAAGCTCAGCAAATTTGTATTCTCAAGGTGGAAGGGGGGAAAGATGAATTCTTTTTTACACAAGCTTATAAATAGGAAATGCCCCTTTTATAATGCCCCCTTTGATAATGTTATTGGCATAACTCACACTTGCAGGCATGGCTCCCAGCATTCCTGGGAGAATTTCATGCTGGTTCCTGTTTATTTGATTCTATGTTCATTTCATGACCTAAATGACTACATATAATAATATCCAGTAGGTATATATCAACTTAAGAAAATAAGATATCCTTTTTGAAATGACTAAAACTAAACTGAGAAACAGTAAATCAAGAGTATCTAATTAAAACAAGCTGTACATGTCTACACCTAATAGAGGGGACTAAATAACAATCCTCCTTTCCTGATGGAAGTCATTCTATTAGAGTGTCAAGCACACATTCAGGGTTATTTTTCCATCTAATTCTCTTTTCAGTTCGTAGTTTTGCACCAGACTGCCACTATGCACATCTACTTCTTCCTTCAGGGTTCTTTCAAGTTAGTAATTACAAATATGAAATTTGAGGTTAGTCAGAGTAAACTTCATGCCCAAGCCTGGGGATTGCTGGTTACATAATCTTGTGGCTAACTTCACTAAGACATTTTAATTGGGGTTGATAATTATGCATAATTAGGTAGATGTTATGAGGTTTACAAACAGTAATAATGTGGACTCAACTAAGCATTTGACATACTCATCAATAAATACAAGGTAACCGAAGAACAAAAAATCCAATTATATAGAGAAGGATGACATTTTGCATACTAAATTTGAGGACTTTCTTCATATAAGACTAAATAGTTATACTATTTCTTAAAATATTTTTTCTCCAATTCTCTACATGTTTTGTTTTTATCGGATACACTGTGTCGAATGAAGCACACTCTATGGTGAAGCTGCTTTTCATTACTTTAAGAAGGATCGAGAGTCTTAAAAGAATTGTCTCTGGCCAAGAACCTCACGGTTTAATCGGTTTAATGGCATTGCCACTGTGGTATTTCCTGTGAAACATCATGAAAACTTTCCCCAGAAACAAGGAATCAGCAAACCCCCTTTCATCTTTTTCTTCATTCTCCTTATCTGGACAGCACATCTTACAACACACACATGTATCCTCTAGTGACACTCGGCGTTGCTTTGTCACAGCAGTTGCCCTGCATCGTATGTGCTTGATAGTTACATCTCTCACATTTTTGAGATTTGGAAACGAAACGTCAGCTGTTTTATGCCAAAGGCACCACCTAAGGCTATGCTTTGATTCAAATATTCTCATCTCCTCCTGTTCTTTTGCTTTGAAATCAGTAAGGTTATGTCTAATCAAAGAACAAATATAATGGCTCAAAGGAATTAGTGGATGGTAAATCTAGAAACCAACCCTTCATACCTGACTTCACAGAGAGGTTGGTTTTCATCTTTCTCTGCATGTCATGTGGCTCATGTAAATGAGAAATACAAATGTTTTCAAAGGCAACTCATATACAGTTCAATGTGTGGTACAATGGTTAGTGAAAATGAGTTTTTGAAAATAGTATTATCAGTTGTACCCACTTGTCTTCCAGTAAATGAGGTACATAAATGATGTGGTATTTTTCTTTAATTCTTTCTTATTACTTAATTTACATCTATTTCTTAATTTTGTGTTGAGAGAGGGGGAATGAGCAACAGTGCTCTCATGGAGGTCAGATAAGTACTTGCAAAAGTGAGTTCTTTCTTTCTACCATGTGTTTTAAGGGTACTAATCACAGGTCTCTAGGTTTGGCAACAAATGCCTATATCCAATTGGCCATCTTGCCAGCATTACTGTTATTGAGTTTTAATAACGACTTCTCAATTGGATAGAGTCATATCAGTTAAGAATGTTTTCACAACCGTATCATTTAAATAGGAAATATGCAGACTAAGAAGACCAAATACATCAGCACACATTCACTGAATGCCTTATGAAAAGTATTGTGGGCACTTGGAGGAGATAGAAAAATAACGAAACATATTTGTTCGTCTCAGGATTTCTTTATCAAGTTGTACATAAATAGGACTGTAATCTCTGTGGCTATAGCTTCCAGGTACTCAAAGCCCAGGCAAAACACCTAAATAAGTTCCTTTAGGAAACGCCTACTCAATAAGCAAAACTTTCTGGAAAATATCCCACATTGAGTAGAAAGCAATTCCTTTTTGAAAATAGCTTAAACACAGGGAAGAAGACAGGTTAGTAGGAAAAAGAATTCAAACATTATTGACTCGTGTGATTCTATGTGGATACTAAATGTTTTGCTAAATTCCAATATTTTAATGCCTGTTCCAATCTCTTGGAAACAGAGGACCACTCAGCCTAGCCTCCTTCCTATTAGTGAAGATACGTCCCACGAGGTTCTCAGTGACGCTCGACATTGTTCTCGCTGGGACCCATTATTGATTTTGCTACCTTCATACATTTTCATCTCTGCACTCTATTCTGCTGGGCACTGCCTTCAAATGAAGTTTGGTTCTTGTCTAGAGCATGCTGTGACGCTTTCCCTTGGATCTCTTGTATTATTAGTATTTTCTTTCTCCATTTTTTGCTGCCCACATGAGAAATACAAAGTTGGTCATGACACAGAGCTTAAGAAAAATGAATATTTCAAATGGTGTTCTGCAGGTATCACAAATGTCCAATGCATCTGAATACAGTCAATTCTGACTTGGAATGCCTTAGTTTAAACAAGAAAGGCATGGATCCTCTGTGTTGGCCTGCTATTATTTCATGCGTTATAGAGAGCCTGATAATCTCTGAAGATGGACAGGGGACTAATAGGGAAATCATGGAGGAAATGGGCAGACAATGCCCATAAATAACAGTGGTTCTCCACTCTCCACACTCCACTTACAATAAGAGGACATAAGTGCTTCACATCCAGTCTCATAAGAATCTCAGCCTAGATACGAGTTTGCCTTC
Organism: Rattus rattus; assembly: GCF_011064425.1. Taxonomy (NCBI): domain Eukaryota; kingdom Metazoa; phylum Chordata; class Mammalia; order Rodentia; family Muridae; genus Rattus; species Rattus rattus. Next base: position 28,123,528 of record NC_046164.1, read on the forward strand.
ATCTTTCTACCAGAAGTTCTTGGTAATATAGAGAAAGTGTATGTATGTGTTGTAGTTATGAGTGATGCATGTATGCGAGTGTGTGTGTGTGTGTGTGTGTGTGTGTGTGTGGTATGTATGTGTGTATGTATGTTTGCATGCATGTGTGTATGCATGTATGTATGTATATGTGTGCAGGTGTTTGTGTAGATGTGGGTGGGGTATGCATGTGTTTATGTGTGTGAGGGGATATAGGTTTGTATTGGGGAGTGTGTGTGTGTGTGTGTGTGTGTGTGTGTGTAGGCATGCACAAAGCTGCACACCAGTAAGTTTCTTCATAAGGTAATCTCATGTTTTGCTGTGTGCTTCTGTGCGGACTATGGGGATTGGATTCAATTGCAAACTAATGAAAGCATAGAGAGCGGAGAATTACTATATTAAAGAATAAGCTTTCAAATACATTCCAACGAATACAACGGTGGACTTAGGGGAAATCTCATTTCACTTGCCAACTTTTCTAATTCAGGTCAGGTATATAACCTGTCTCCTGAGAGGATGGAGAAAGATTAGCTGAATAAGGCTGAGCGAAGCAAGCCCACAGTGAGCAGAAAGTGATGAGCCCTTTCATACCTTTCTCATTTAGCCATGATACTAAGGCTAAATAGTGAAGTAGTTGCTGAAGTCAATATCTAAGTAGAAGGCGTTCCTCAATTCTAGCTCATATTTTATGGGTGTTTATGTGGCAGCTAGTACTAGTATGGCCCCCTTTTATGATCTCTCAGGCCTTTTGCTTCATCTAGCTCATCTACAGGTTTTCTGTGTACATATATTCCATCTTTCTGATCCCTACGCATCCAAGGTCTCCTCAGCCATCCCTCCCCATACTTCTCTACACACCGCTTGTATTCATTACTCTTTATTCTATAGACATAGGTTTATCCATTGTTTTAGTCATTGCAAGGTGTGAGAGAAGATACCTTGAGAATAAGAGGCCAGCTTAAGACAGTGACCTTGCTCAAACTGTGACAACCAATCCCCCAGGTTTTTCTGCATTACTGAGTGTGATTTGAAGTTGAGAAAGGGGAGATGAGAAGAATAGCCTTCTGCTGGACTGCAGGGAAGTTTGAAGAATCATCCATTCTGTAGAACTTTACTGAGAGAAACAAACCAACTATCACATTCCAACAATATGTCATCACTTACATAAGGTAAATAAACAAACAAAATTGAGTGCAAGCATTAAGGGTGCTCACTGATACCTAATCATCAGCTTTGAGCTCCTTTCAGGAGGGCTTCCTTTGTCCCCCTTTCCATCTCTCCTGGTATACTTATGTACTGAATACAAATTTTCTACATCGGAAAATGTCCCCGTTCACATAAATAATTGAAAGCTCACATCATTCTTTCATTTTAGTCAAGAGCCATTGAGATAATAAATGCTTGTTATATTTTTTCCACAATAAGTGTGGTAGGTCAAAACTGCAGTTCTGCCCTGTATGTAGCACAAAGGAAAGGACAGCAGTTGTAGGTGAATGCCTTTCTCTGTGGTTCTGAAGACTGAATTATAGATGCCAAGCAAGAGCAATGGCCCTCCACTGGTGAATCATAATAGGCACTGAGTACATTTCATGGCTACTCCTAAATCCACCTCATAGACCAGTAAACCAGGGACAAAGCAGTCTTAGGCTATAATTTGCTGATTACTGAGTGTAGCTGAGCCCAACATTTTGTTCTCCAGGAATCCATAATAAATAGCTCTGAAACTATAGAAGTTTTGAAATATAAAGGCATCTCAATTTTAATATTTTATGCAATTTCCGTCAGAAAATCCAAAAATTAAAAAAAGGTGAGTCAAAAGAACATGTCACCATTAGCCAATATGCAAAAGATATGATAACTTTCAATTATATTAAATAAACTATTTTAGTATTTCTCCTTTTCAGGGGTGAGGAGGCATCAAAACTACAGTCTTGCCTATGAGCTCGACAAATATTACACTTTGAAGTTGCACTACCATCTCAATGTCTGTGGTTTTCATTTCCACTAACAACTGTAATAATACTCTCATGGGTGCTCGAACGAAACCAAGTTCTACAAAGAACAGCCCACGTGCACTTGCCCACCAGAAGGAGTCTTTCACACATACATTTCTGAGTGATCTAAGTGAACTAGCATGAAATTATTTTATGGAAAGTAAGACAACCTGCTGCCATTTTGATGAATGCAGAAGAAACCATGCATATGTATGTATAGCCAGATAAATTGGTATGAGTGAGCACTTATGAAGTGTGGAGTCAACACTTGTTAGTTGCTCTTTCCCAGGAAGTTTAAGAAATGTTGAGGGCGTGTCAAGTATGGGAAGGTGATCAGGGAGGCCAGAAAATGGTGATGGACGTTCTGTAGCTTGAGGTACGGTGGTAATGAACCACCTGACAGTTGTACTGGATCCTCTGGAAGATCAGTATGTAATTCCTACCACAGAGCCAAATCTCCACTTGCACAGAAACCATTTTGAGTGGATACGGCCCCTTTGAGCTGTGATAGACGTTAATCAGATCTTAGAATTCAATCATCTGTGTAGGTCTCTGACCTATAGTGTAAAAACAGGCTGTACTTTGAAATAAATAGTAGTCCAGAAATTATGATGAATTGGAATTGAGCCTTCAGCATGCCATATGTTCCCAAGAGTCACTTTTTAAAATTTAATCTTCAATTTTCATTACCTATTGAAGAGAATATTAACAGATATCACAGAGTAACTTGATTGCTAAACTTAGAAATTAGAACTCAAAATGTGGTTCTGTTGCTTTTCCCCTTTTGTCAGCTTTCGTCCTCAGTGAGATCCCATCTTCCTCTGTCTTCTCTCCTTTGCATTTCTCATGACTGAGAGAGGAAACATATTCTGAGATTCTGGACTCCCAACCACTCCATAGCACTTCTCACCACCCCATAGCTTTATTTGCAGCCTTGTCTCTGATTGTATTATATCTTTCATCCAGGGGTTTAAATATGTATTTTTATTTGTTGTCACTGATTTTCTTATTTTAATCAATGAGATATGGTAAAACAATTATTTTTGATAGCTTCAGCAAACAACAACATTAAATATGCATATCAAAATACTACTTAATAGAATAAAAATGCCATAGGGGTTTAAGAGATGTACATAGGAAGAATCTTTGGTATGAAGGAATGTTTGGTTGATTCTTGGTGTAACATATTCATGTTATATAGATGTCATTTTTCTACCTAGATAGGTCTGAGATTCTGTAGCTGACTGAACTGAATACTTGAGTCCCCAGCCATGGGACAATGACTATGGTAGATGATCCCAAGTTATGATGTTTTGTCTAAATAAATGTCTACTGTATAGAAGGAAGATATCCAATGAAAGGCCTCGGGTCTTTAGCAAAGGGGGCCAGGGAGAAGAGTAGTGAAAGTGATTGGCTGGAGATGATTCAAATGAAGGACAACATAGGATAGACACTCAGCAAAGAGAAACAAAGACATCTATCTCCTAGAGGTAGCTCAGTATCTAGAAGGGAGATTCAAATCTCCAGGAAGTTGATAAAAGCAAGGATTCAGATTATTATGAAGGTATGGCTTCAAAGTCTCCCTCAAAAGGATGCATCTTTACAGTTCCACTTAAAACTATTGTTTTACCCATCCACTTTCTGCCACTTTTTAAGTTGCTGGGTCGAGTGTACACGGCTCTGAGCCCTGGAGGGATTTTAGCTTTAAATTTTTATTGCCAGGCATTGCTAAACCAGATGCTCCAAATGACATCCTGCACAGAGAGCCAAGAAAATAGACAGAGGAGAGCAAGTCATTAGGAATAGCCAGAGGACCACCAACTCTATTGCCACTTTGTGAATTTGGGATGCAACCAATTGTTTAACTTCAGGTTAAGACCAAGGCACTTTGCAAGGTAACTGAATTCTCAGCAGAGGCACTAGAAATAGCTACTGTGGTGTGGGACTGAAAATGCAGACTTACAGAAGAGTATGCACCTGGCTGCCGACTGCTACCTCTGCATACTTCTAAACTTTATAAGCAAGCTGAGTGCAGCTCTTAGACAGGAGAAGAGTGTGTAAATGGATTATCCCACTCCAAATATGATTGCAGGGTCCAAAATTAACTTCTAGCGGGGAGAGTTCTCCCAGTTGAGTTGAAATTTGTACATCGTGGATTCTGAACACCTGGAATGGACTGAATGGGGTCCTGGAAAGACTGCAGTGGGAAATGTCAGAATTCAAGGTCACCATCAAATGAAAAGTTTCATTCTCTGGTCTCTTAAGAAATATTTTTCTGAAATAATAAAATTTAGAAATCATGTTTAGCCCTAATTTTAATTTGTGAGGTATACTGATGTTAGCTTCTTTAAAATTATCTAAATTTCAAGAAGTTATCCCATAAATATACCTGTGACTTAATTAAAACAATATTTTATACCCTTAAAATAATTTGATTTTCACTAGAAAAAATATCTAAATATAGTAATTGGTAGAATATAGGTTCAAGTGTACAGAATCATTTTAGCTAGGACTGAACTCAAAAAGTCACAGAGAATGGATATAACCCATTTCATCACTTAATTTTTGAACGATAAAATTATATATTATATTTTGCCTTTCATTTCTTTCCTATGGTCATAATGAAATCAATTTTGCTCCTAAATATTAGCACCTTGACATCTGTGTCTTCTAATAACTTAATGTCCTGGAACTCACAATACAATTTCTGATAACACGATATTATGTGGCTGTACAAATATTTAGATAAGAAATTGAACAGGAACTAAATTTGTGCCTGTTTACTGAATAACCTTGGATTGAAGTGAAACTAATATGTAGTTTTCCATCGACTTTGGAACTTCAGAAGCAAAAATGTATACTGCTTACACGTACAAACACTGTGTATAACATTGGAATGGAGTCCTGAAAGTGGGACACTTTGCACGTACACTCACTTTCTGTAAGAGAGGAGAGCTAGATTTTCATTTCGTTAAGCTTTTATGTTTGCATGGGCAAAGAACAAGGTAGCTTCCCTTCCATCCCAATTCCCTTGGGGGAGATTTCATGAAAATCTCTCCTCCCCTTCCCTCACTCCCCTTATTCCTTCTCAGACCCACACTGCCTCTGTTCAAATCCTCCTTGCATCACCCTAGAGCTCTGTGGCCCCGAGGAATTTTCTAAGGCAGTCCGAATCTTCTCTCTCCCCTCTAGCATGTAGATATTGATTATTCCTGCTCTGAAAAGCTCTGAGGATTATAACATATGTGATGAGTAAAACATTTAGAGTAATACCTGCCCATACAAACAACCAAGAAATTAGCTATTGTTTGTGTTTTTCTTCAATTTTCCTTCAGTGACGTTTGTTAAACCTTTGAAGAGATATCTGACTATTGAAGACAATGGGAGGGGGGATTAATTTTTTCTCATTGTGTATATGGACCACTTTTCCTGAAGCTCCTTCCATAGTACAACATCTATTGGTTCTTAACTAAAGTATCTTAACGTATACATTGTCTGAACACCTTAGAGCTCTGTGGCACCAAGGAACATCCATGAACCAAAAGGGCCAGGGCTTATTGAACTATCTAAATAACTGACACCTTCATTAGAAAACCTTTCTCAGAGGCAAGAAAGAGACATAAAACAGGCGTGTAGAAGTGGGGTGCAGTGAGCTACGGGGGAAATCCACTAAGTTTTCCAGGTGACTGCGAAGGCTAACTTGAAGTGTGTGGCTGGGAATAGAGCCTGGCACAGAGTCTCAGAGGTTTGTTAAAGAGCTGCATTTGTGAAGGAAAACATAAGGGTGGCAGAGCCTAGCAGGACACAAATTACTCTTCTTTCTAAACACCTCAATTCAACATGGCAAGGAATGTACTAAACCAATGGACTATGCCCAACCAGACGTCATTTTAGAATTATGACAAACCATGCCAATATAGGTGTAGAATCAGCTCGTGCTAATTAATACTGAATATGCTATATATATTTTCCCAAAACAAAAGTTGTAATAAAACTAAAATAGAAAAAATTCTCAGTGATTATCACCATAGGGACATGAATCTGATTTAAAGCAGGGGGTTTTCTGAATTCTAGGCAGATTGGTTTCATAGTGTTTGATGAGCCATGTCTATATAGTGATTTTTTTTTTTTTGAGTTGAGGACCAAACCCAGGGCCTTGCGCTTGCTAGGCAAGCGCTCTACCACTGAGCTAAATCCCCAACCCCCTATATAGTGATTTTTGCCTTAAAGGTACATGCAAAATTTGTCTTAATTTTAATATTTATTTCATTGTGTAATTTGGGATATTAAAAACAATATATGGCTTATAGGATGAATGTTGTTGATGATGGACATCTTTGAATAGTCCCTCCAAGTCGATAAAATATTTATGGCAAACATGAATGAAAGATAAAGATTTTTCACTTGCTGAAGTTTATCTCTGAATTAGAAAAGGTACTTAGCTGTTGATATTATTTTATCAATACATGTGCCTAATCATTATTTGACTTTGTCTAACAGTTTAACTTTGTAAGACAGTGTGTGTGTGTGTGTGTGTGTGTGTGTGTGTGTGTGTGCATTTAAAGTTTCATTTCAGAGTACAAGCCTAGAATCCATATGTATAAAGTCTTATTAAAGGACATAATACATCTGTGTGACAACATTCTTAGCCAGGGGCCCATTGATCAATGGTATCTCATTCTTAGTCAGAAACTCTTAGCGTTAGTAATACTGTAGCAGATCCAATGTTCTTGGTAACTATCAACAGCATTCTAAAAGGAACTTAATAAATTAAAGTTTCCAGGAAGGAATTTGAAAGCATTTGGGTTTGAACTCACAGTTCATATTTTATAAGGTCCTAACAACCACGAAAAATCTTAAGAAAACCACTATAAACAAAAATTCTTCAGCAAATATCACAAGTTATCAGCCATCCATATTTGGGAATCCATACATCATTGGCATTGGAAATAGAAAATACTTTTTGAGGATCCAAAAGTCAGTCCCAGCACAGCTCATGGAAACTACTTCATAAGTGTGCATGGTCAGCCTTGTCATTTTAGAAATCATGTTGACCATGATTGTATGACTGGAATGCTCAGTTTGATTATTGCAAATTCCCAATACAAATAAAACACGTGTGACCCAATTAGCTAATTATATTTAAAAAGAAAAGTGAAATAATAAAAGTGACAATGGATAATCATATAGATATTGTGGACCACTTAGCATAAATTTCTAGAAAAATAACTTAGCATGTGTGAACGCTAAAAGCATTTAGGCATGCGAATTCATTCATATTCTGCAAGGGCAGAAGAAAATGAAATTGTGATTTATAGCATATATAATACATGCATTTTGTCCATGTGCTAAATAATTGTTCTGTTTTTAGGAAGCAGGAGGCAGTTTTGTAGTCCTTCAGGTTTAGCCAGCTTCCTGTGGGTGTCACGGAGAGGGCACTGCCAATGTGCTCAAGGAATAAACACTTCTGCCGGAGAGTAAACCTCCTTGGCTCATCTCCTTAGAGAAACATTCTAAGACGATGCTTACATGTTCATATTGGACACTGAATATCATGCGTGTTCACATGAGTTCAAGATCAGAGTATTTTGCTTTTGACTATAAGCAGTCTTATCTCACATACATTTTCTTAAAGTTTTGAAAGAAAGTGACATCTAATGTACTTACATAATTCATCAGTGCAGCCCATGCCTGCAAACATTATTCATTGGTGACTTTGTATAAATCTTTGCGTATTGTTTACAATCCAAGTTGATCTCCTTAATAGTTCCAACTGTTAAAATAGTTTATAACCTAATTTCCTTTACTTTTACTCTTTTCTTCAGAAGTCAGAGCACTGCATAAACTATTTTGTTTTAAGGACAGTATTCTAGGAATAATAGACACAGAAAATGATGCAAAGACTCACTAACTAGTCTCTAATTTTTTAATATGTGAATTAAGTGTCCATGATGTGGGTTTTTTTCTGTTTTATTTCTTTTGTGTTATGTTTGCAGACATGGACTTATCAGATTAAAGACTGAATGTCATCCTACAAGAGAAGATGTTTGCTCCAATTATGGAACCCATACTCTTCCCTTTAACAGCAGAATCTGAATTCCTAGCAGAGAATGCAGAATAGGGAAATACATGTCTACAGACAAACTTTGACAAAGACGATTTAATTTCATATAATATACAGTTGTTCTTTGTTCTATATAAGAAATACTGTGACCTATATACGCCCTGCTATGATAACACCAGGAATAGTATATAACCTTTGCGCACTATCTCATTTAATCCATCACCACCTTTCCCATGAAGAAACAAAAACAGAATATTTTATTTTTGTGTTTTCAAAAACACATCTGGTGTCCTGCTTAGCCACCATCAGAGAAGCTTTCTCCTACAGCAGCGGTGATGCATACAGAGAACCAGAGCCAGACACTGTGGAGAGAGTGAGAAACCTTGGGACATTCTGCCCTAAACCATAAGGCTCCATCATATCCCTCCCATCAGTGGTCAGGGAACCCTGAGGAAAAGGGAGCAGAAAGAATGGAAAAGCCAGCGGAGATGAAGACACCAGGAAGAGAAGTCCCTCTCCATCAATACGATCAAGGAACACAGGGAATCACAGAGATGAGGCGGAGTGCACAGTGCCTGGATGGGTCTGCAGAAGGTGAAGCCTGAGGACGGACAGAAGTGAACGCAAGCCTCCAGCCATAATCCAGAAGACATTTCCATTGAGAACCACTTGCTTAGGAAAATTTAGTCTTCTCCAGGGAGTTTTACTGAGAAAAGAAAGGATTCTTAGTTTGCATGCCCAGCAGTAGACAGAAAACAGAAAACACACTCAAGGCCATCTTTGGGGGTTCTTTTCCTCATAGGTTGTGACAGAGATCTTGATTTTTTTAAAAAAAATAATTTATCTATATTTTATTATTTTATTTATATATTTCTCTCTTTTGTACTATATACTTTGTGTATATATATTATGATGTCCAACTTACTGTTTTTATGGGATTCCTGAATGTTCATCTAGTGTGTCTCTGTTTCTTGTGCCTTTTTAAAGGATATTCCGTTTTTTGTTTTGTCCAATTCCAATGTGTTTGTTTTTATCTCAAAATCAACCTCGGGCCTCCACAAGGAGGTGCACATACATGCATGGGCAACCAGTGTGTGTCTGGGTGTGTGTGTGTGTGTGTGTGTGTGTCTGTCTGTCTGTCTGTGTCTGTATGTGTGTGTATGTGTGTGTGTCTGTCTGTCTGTCTGCCTCTGTGTGTGTCTGTCTGTGTGTATCTGTATGTGTGTCTGTGTGTGTCTGTCTATCTGTCTGTGTGTATCTGTATGTGTGTGTGTGTCTGTCTGTCTGTCTGTCTGTCTGCCTGCCTGTGTCTGTATGTGTGTGTGTATGTGTGTGTGTCTGTCTCTCTGTCTCTGCGTGTGTCTGTCTGTGTGTATCTGTATGTGTGTCTGTGTGTGTGTCTGTCTATCTGTCTGTGTGTATCTGTGTGTGTGTGTGTGTGTGTGTGTGTGTGTGTGCGTGCATGGTATGCAATTATTTTTATAATACCAGAAGAGACATCTGAGACATAGTTATAATTTTAGCCATTTTTTCACAACTTAAGAATAAGCGACTATTTCTTCATGTGCTAAAGACCCTGACTGTGAATTAAGTGTGATATACATTACTTTATATAGTACACTTTTTAATCGATTGTTGTAATTCATAGGCAGCATCTCTGCATGTTTATCTTTGGACATCTACTAACAGAGAAATAACAACAATGAAACAAAATCTGGTCTTATTCTTAATGTCAAGGGAATAATAATTACACTTATGGAAAATGTACTATGTTGTCAATGATTTTTTTAAATTGTTTAATCATATTTACAGTCCAATCTTTATCCTGCTCCTGGTCTGCTCTCTGACTGTTTCCCATCCTGTACATCCTCACGGGCACCCTGTCTCCAAGAGGACGTCCCCCCGGCTCCACCCCGACGCCAACAGACCTCCCCACTCCCTGGGCCTCAAGTTTCTCCAGGGTTAGGTACATCTTCTCTCACTGAGGCCAGACCAGGCAGTCCTCTGCTGTACATGTGTTGTGGGCCTCATATCAGCTGGTGCATGCTGCCTGCTTGGTGGTTCATGGTTATCAGAGATATCCATGAAACTAAAAGAAAGCAAACAAATTTTTAAGAGAAAAATATTGGGTTCAGAAAAATCATAAAAATGGTAATACATTTTAAATAATAATACACAAAATATATGATCTATTTGTAGAACATGATTTTTAGAATAATGGGTATACAATTAAATTCTTACCATTTAAATTTTCTTATATGTATAAGTTTTTCTTAGATATAACAATGTATGACAATAAGTAACTTTGGTGAAACATATGTTGAAGGAGTGGGAAGAGGAGAGATCTCAAGGGTCCAAGTTAGGTGAGACTTCTGGTCCTCCTCCTCAGTTTCCTCCAGCTTTTCCTTAATTCAACCACAGGGGTCAGCAGCTTCTGTTCATTGAGATTGGTTGGGTGTAAATATCTGCATCTGGCTCTTTTGCTGCTTGTCGGGCCTCTGAGGGCAGTCATGCCAGGCCTGTTTGTGAACACTCCGTAGCCTCAGTAATAGTTCAGGCCTTAGGACCTCCCCTTGAGCTCGATCCCACTCTGGGCTGTCACTGAACCTCCTTTCCCTCAGACCTTTCTCCATTTTTGACCATGCAGTTCTTTCAGACAGGAAGAATTCTGGGTCGGAGTTTTTGATTGTGGGCTGGCAACCCCATCCCTCCACTTGATTCCCTCTTTCTACTGGAGGTGAACTTTACAAGTTCCCTCTCCCCATTCCAGGACACTTCATCTAAGTTCCCTCCCTTTGAGTCCTGAGAGTCTCTCATGTCCCAGGTCTCTGGTACATTCTAGAGTGTCCCCTTACCTCCTTCCTCCCGAGGTTGCCCATTTCCATTCTTTTGTTGGCCCTCAGAGTTCAGTCCTGTTCTCCTCCCAATATCTGATCATGGTCCCCTCCTCTCCTCCTTGTCTCCTTTCCCACCCAGGTCCCTCCCTCACTCCCCCTGGCGATTGCTTTCTTCCTCTTCCCAAGTCAGATTAAGACATTCTTACTTGGGTCCTTTGGCTTGTTAATCTTCTTGAGTTCTATGGATTGTATCATGGATACTCTACTTTTTGGCTAATATCCACTTATGAGTGAGTATGTACCATCCATGTTATTGTTATTAACTTTTTGGGCTATATAACTGGCATGTTCAGGAGTAGTTTTGGAGTAAGTTTCCATGTCGGGCTTCAGATGTTGTCAGAAAGACTTCAAATTTTCTGTTCATCTCTCAGTTCTACTTTCATTACAGACTTCAGCCTTTATTCAAAACTATAGTTATTTCCTGAAAATTCAGTTTACATAGCTTCTAGTAATTTATTTTTAGAAAAGCATCTCACATCTGTTTGGACCTCCTTGGTGCAAACATCACTCTTTCAGGGAATTCAACATTTCATGTCCACATCTGTCACAGGTTATCAGAGATATCCATGAAACTAAAAGAAAGCAAACAATTTTTTAAGAGAAAAATATTAGGTTCAGAAAAATCATAAAAATGGTAATACATTTTAAATAATAATACACAAAATATATGATCTATTTGTAGAACATGATTTTTAGAATAATGGGTATACAATTAAATTCTTATCACTTAAATTTTCTTATATGTATAAGTTTTTCTTAGATATAACAATGTATGACAATAAGTAACTTTGATGAAACACATGTTGAAGGAGTGGGAAGAGGAGTTGAGAGTCAAAGGTTCCTATAATTAGTCATAAGTAAAGATATATTTAAGTGAGCTGGTCCATTATAGAAAACTGGACTCAGATTATAAATAACCACACAGTTCCATTTCAGAAGTATAGAATGAAAGAAATGTCAAACTGGATAATCATACAAGACCATCTAGGAAAAGGAAGAAGTTCTTTTGCTGAGTACAAAGGAGATTAATAAAATGTGATTTGGTGAAAAATATGCTTAAAATACTTTTCAAAGAGTCCAGTGTCAGGGAAAATGGGAAAATATTTTTAACATGATGTTTAGAATAATATGTATCAATTAAATCATTTAAATTTTTGTCTATGCATAGGTTTTTATAGATATAACAATGTATGACAATTTTACTTAATGAAATACTCAAACATCACCATGCAAACAAGTTTCCTATCTTAAAAAACATATTAATTTGAGGCTAGTCTGTAATACATAGAACTTTGTCTCAAAATTGAATAAATAATGAGAAATGCTAAAGAGAATTTTAAAGGTAAATACATGATTAACCCCCAAATATTTCTTATTATTTTATGTATTTTCTAAAAGCATAATTAAAAGTTCAGCATCTCAATGGATGCTGACTAACACAGAATTTTGTCGCGCCAAACCTCGACCGGCAAGGAAGACACGACCAGCGAAGATCTTCTTCAAGCAGCTTTATTCAGGAACCTTGATACAATCTTCTAACCCCAGGAAATCTCTGCACCACACTTAAATAGCTAGCACTAGCCAATCCTAGCAAGCCACGTGGGGACAGCGGATAGGTTGTACTATGCGGAAGCAACCAGGCCAAGCAGGAATAGCCAAATAAGGACTTGTTTTTCTCAAGGACTTGTTTTTCACAAGGAGCCAAAGGCGAAAACCAGCACCATCCCCAGGGCACGGGACCTTGCAGCTTTCTACAGAATTTATACCGTGTAACACAGTTGATCAATACATTTAAATCATGTCACACAAATCTAGTAGCCAACTAAGGGGCTATCATAACTTATGTTATACAATTCAAGAGGAAATGTCTATATGAAGGAAATACATTCTTAAGAACTGAGATGTTCAGGATTCCCAGAAGCTTGTCAGACACCCATAGAATACTGAGTGTAAAATGTGGCATATAATAACTATATGAATGAGATATACTTAAAATACAAAAATTAAGCACAAAACTTTGGATTCTCTCACATTGCCTAACATATGTGCTTGGGTGGGATGGCGTTCAGTAACAACTTGGTACTGTATAAAGTTCTTTATCTGAAAGCTGAGAATACTAGTAACTGACTGTTTACCTTTCTTGAGGCAGAGAAAGGATAACCTGCATGAAGATTCCCTACTAGTTCATTGTCCTCCAAATTTATCATTTTCTACCTTCTACAAAGTTTTCTAAATAACTATTTCATTCATAAGTAATGATAGCTAATGATAACTAAGTAAAGTGACTCATAATAATTAGTACAAACTCAAACATTGTTTTAATACATGCACGGAGCCATATTGGATTTGGGCCTAGCCGCTTTTTGACTGCTTGGCTCAAAGTGGCTAGGTGACTCTGGGCTGTTTTGCCACAGAGACTCACCCCTCAGATGACTGCCATAAGTCTTAAGATTGTTGGATAAAGCCTCTCCCATGAATTTACAGCACAGGAGTATAACATTCAAGGGATGCCTCAGCTCGAGCAGATACCAGTTATCTCCTCAGTCAACACCCAGTGTCTCCACCACCTGACCTCATCGCCTGACTTCTTTGCCTCCAGCTATCACTGCCTATACCCTCATCTCCCCCTCCTTCATATTTCACAAAGGTCACTCCCCCTACCTGAAAGCCTTAAAAGCTGTAACGTTCATCCCAATAAACGAGACCTTGACAACAGAATCTTGCTTGGTCTCCTTCTTCTCTCGCCCCCCATAGGCCTATGGGTAGCACTGCTTCGGAACCCTGAATAACTGGGTCCCCGCTGGCAGGGACAAGTGGTGCTCGAACACAGGGACCCTGAATTACGGCCAACTACCAGACGACGACGGAGACAGGAGATCCGCGGAGAGATTGAGGACTCTTCAGGCTGCATCGCTCGTGCATCGCTGGAGAGGGAGGGAAGACCGGTGGAATAAGTGTTGTCCCATCTCCATGGGGAAGGTATTGTCTAAGGAGGCTTGATTCACAGGAGAGATCAAGCGCTCATTCAGGGAGAGAGGAAAGAGTTAAGAAAAAGGATTTAATCAATTTTTTTTGTTTTGTTGAAAAGAGGGACAAGGTAATGGTAAAGTATTTTTGTGTATGCGTTCTTTTTAGAGTTATGTTTTAGTCTTTTGGACCCTGACTAGAGATAGTTTACACCCTAGACAAGAGAGAATGGGTTTGGGAAAAACAGTCCTCCTGAACTCTCCACGGATGCTTTGGAGAAAAGAAAAACTTTCAGAGCTCTCCTGGGAACAGAAGAAAGGCAGGAGACGTCCTGCCTCTCTGCTGGCTCCTATTGAGAAATGCTTATTTCTGGTTCTGGGTTCCATAGGTAGGATATGGGTCCTTGGTGGGACACCATCTAGTTTTTTTCCTTCTATGTTCATTGTCTGTCCTTGGTGCACCAAGCTGTCCATGTCTGTCAGTTTATGTCTGTGGTTTTTGTTTCTCGTTGTTTAAATGTTTTGTGTTTCATGTTTAAAAGAAAAGGTTAAAATTTTAAATGCTGGTTGATTCACCCATTGATGTAGTTTTAACTCCTTTCAAAAAAGGTACAAATAAATAAAAAGTTTCAATTGGCTTTTGGAGCCTACATCTGTAGCTAGAAGCCTAAGTCCACTGGGCAATCTCCCCAGGGGGTTGGCTAAATGTTTACACTAGCTGATCCTAAAGGCACAGGAGCTTCACTGCTTCTATGGTAATGAAACTGATAGCTGTTTCTCTTAGAAAAATTCCTGACTTATTATTAGACTTAGCAGGTGACAAGGTTCTTCTCTTAAAATCACAGCTAGAAAAGTAAAAATGGTGCTTGGTCTAAATATTAAAGATATGTGTAGCCACTTCAATTTTGTTTCTGACTGGTTCTAAATGTATAAATATGTTCTACATGCCTTGGTTATGGGCTATTGGCTTTTAAGTTATTGGATATGGTTCAAAAAAATGTAACATTGGCAACAGAAAGTTGACATAAAACTGGTAATTTGGATGAAGTCATTCTAGATAACATGTGGCATGAGCCAACCTAGGGAAACAGGTCTAAATTGAGGTAATATTTTTATGGAATTCTTATTCTAGAAACCAGGCTTCTAAAAGATTTTAGGGCAATGTCTCTTTGTTGAGCTATTGGAGACTGCACCATCGTGCGTTCATATGTAAGAATTGGCAGTCAAACTTTGTAGCATAAAAGATAGACTTGGGGTGTTTTGAAAACTGGTTCCAAAGTTGTGGTTTGCCCTGAAGTTATCTGTATTTTGATGCTAATTCCACTGCCCCAAGGACAGCTGCCTAGTCACTACTCAGAACTCAGGTGACCTTGTGGCTGTGCTCTGGTGTTACAAGGAGAACTTAAAGATTGTGATTAAGGATTGCCAGTGTTACACTAAGTCAAACTTATTTATAATTGAGAAAAAATCAAACAGGTAGAGATTGTTACAAGATTTACGAAGGATTGATGAGGTTTTAGAACTTGTGAGAGCATTACAGCCTGTTTGCTTACTCCAACTGCCATTTCAAGATAGATTTAGAGGATTGTTTTTATGCAGTTTATTTACGACCTGGCGATTGTGAGTTTTCAATTTGTGAGCTTGCTTATAATTTTAGAGAGCCCATGAAGTGATATCATTAAAAATTTTTTCAAAAGAATGGCTAATAGCCTTATATTATGTAATTTTGTTGCTTCTTCAATGTAAGAAGTTAGAACTTTGAATCTTTCAGTGTATATGGAAATTTTTACTACAAACCTTTGCTCTCAAAATGAGCTTTAATATTTGGGGAGTAGCTATTGCTCCAAAAAAGATTCAATATTCAGTTTTAATATTTAAAACTAATTTTAAGCTTCTAAGGATATGTTAATTGGCTAAGTACCTCACCTTACCAGAGGACTTAGGTCTTTGTTATGCACATTGGAGATAAAGCTTCAGTCGTGTTAATACAGAGTTGTGGACTAGAGTCATGAAAGTATTTTAAAAAGAAACCTGGTGAAACATATCTTATTCCAAACAAGAGTTAATTGGTTATTACAAAATACTGATATTTGGCCTATTACTTATACAAATTTTTCAGGCAAAATTGATAATTTTACTCTTTACATGCTTTTGTACTTCCTGTATAGTTGTGTATACTACCCATAGGAAATGTGCTTACTGTATTTATAGGTGGTTCATCTAATGAAAAGGCTACATGTATGATTGGATCACTTGTTTATTTTCTTGAGTTTCCCCTGCTTCAGCACAGACTATTAAATTACGTGCTGTAGCCACTGTTTTTTAAATGTTAAAAAATCAAGCCTTCAATTCATATACTGATAGCCAATGTGTGGCTTGTGATTTACAATTGATTTCAATTAGTTAATGCTTTATTGGAGACAAGTTTTCCACTTGAAATCAGTGAGTGATGATTTCAGTGTAAATGTCTGACAACTCACTGTCCTTTCAGTGCTCTGACTCAGACAACTAAACAAAACCATAGACCCAGCTCTTTGAAAATGATAATGGAGTTGATAACACTCCCTCACAAATAGAGGAAGACTCCAGTTGCTTACATTCAACGCCCAGCCTCACCCTGCCAACTCAGGGATTTCTAGTACGACTGAATCTGGACAGAATTTATAGGATTTGGCATCTCTAATTAATGCTTATGTTTAGGTAAATAAAGCTGGTGAGGGGCTGGAGAGATGGCTTAGTGGTTAAGAGCACTAAGTACTGTTCCTTTGTAGGCCATTTAAGAACTCAAACTGGATTGCCTGGACCCCTTAGCAAGGGAGGACAATGATACCAGGCAGATTATAGGCCTTATATAGAAACAGTTAGTCAAAAAATCTCATTCTTCATATATATATCCAAAACAATAATGCTGGAGACAATAATTTGGTATAAAAGTCAATTTATAAATACAAGTGCTCAGTGTCCTCAATTTAATCCTCAAGGACTTATATTAATAAATAATATTTTAACAATATTTTAATAAATAAAAGGGGGGAGTTATCCCTGTATGCTAAAATATGCTCCTTTTATTTCAATTTTAAAATTTGGATGCCAAGGAACACTCTGAGTTTATGGCACCCTACAACTAGGCATACTTCTGCCCAGGTGAAATAGAAAGATCCACATATTGGCATGATCCTGTTCAGATATTTTATATGGGGAAGAGGGAATGTTTGTGTTTTTTCTACAGGATGCTACAGGAGTGTGCCAGCTGCCTGAGTGTCTGGTGAGACATGCTGATCCTGGAAGCATGAAGATTCAGCTCTCCTGGTTCGGGTCCCTGGAGTCATTCCTGTGTCCTTGGAGGAATATGGAGGATTCCCACTCATCTTTTGTCATCACAGAAATCCTGGCGTTGCTGCAGTCATTGTGTCCCATCCTATCTCGGCCTGTGCTCCAACCCTCTGTGCACTACTGCTTGTTCCAGAGAAGAATGACCGATCCTGAACTGTCCTGGGAAAGACCTTGGCACTTTCACTGCTATTGTAGCAGCCATTACTGCTGCAGCCATTGTGTCTGCAGTGTCTGGAGTTACCCTCCCCCAATCTATTGTTAGGCAAACACAGTGGGTGAACTTTCTGGAGCAGTTGCTAACAATTGGGAATTCTAAATTTTATTACAGAGAGGCTTGACTAGGCCCTCGGTGGTGGTATAGCAGCTGAGGAAACCAGATGAGGTGCCCTACTTATCGGAGAGGCTCAATTTCCACAATCTCTTATTAATGCCATCTGGCTCCTACTCTTTCGCCCCTGGGCTCAAGTGAGAGGAATGAGAAGATGACCTGATGTAGCTATCCTCAGGGACGGCAACTTCCTCTGAACCTTGACCAATCTAAGGCAGGAACCTTGGGGCGTACAAGGTGATCCTATGACAGATAAGGCTGGGGTTTGAGAGGTCGATCCTAAGACAGAGGTGGCTACACCCCGCTTAAACGCATGGGCCGGTCAAATGCTCCTCTGCCCAGTTTCTCCCCAATAACACACACGTGATAGCCCAGAACGGTGTGTTACAGCATAAGTTCATTCCTAGCCATTGGGGTGCAGTCCTAACTGCAAGAGTGGCTCGCCATGGCCGAGCTGGGCACTCTGTGAGGCATGTCTGATCTCTCTCAGACCACTACTTCTACCTAATGGTTTTTTTTATAAAAGAAAAATGGGGGAGATGCACGGAGCCATATTGGATTTGGGCCTAGCCGCTTTTTGACTGCTTGGCTCAAAGTGGCTAGGTGACTCTGGGCTGTTTTGCCACAGAGACTCACCCCTCAGATGACTGCCATAAGTCTTAAGATTGTTGGATAAAGCCTCTCCCATGAATTTACGGCACAGGAGTATAACATTCAAGGGATGCCTCAGCTCGAGCAGATACCAGTTATCTCCTCAGTCAACACCCAGTGTCTCCACCACCTGACCTCATCGCCTGACTTCTTTGCCTCCAGCTATCACTGCCTATACCCTCATCTCCCCCCTCCTTCATATTTCACAAAGGTCACTCCCCCTACCTGAAAGCCTTAAAAGCTGTAACGTTCATCCCAATAAACGAGACCTTGACAACAGAATCTTGCTTGGTCTCCTTCTTCTCTCGCCCCCCATTTAGGCCCAAGGGTAGCGCCCCTTCGGGACCCTGAATAACTGGGTCCCCGCTGGCGGGGACAAATACACTCTACTAAAGGTAGTTGCTGGGAAACGTGTGAGATGTCTTGACTGAGTTTCTTTGCTTTTGCCTGGCGTTTAGAAGAATCCTTTCAGATAGAGAACGTCTAAGATGCTTCATTTCCTATCAGACTTGGTGCACTTGCTGTGCTGTGACCCAGCAAATTCCATAGCTTCCTAAATGATGCAAATAGAACATGTAAAATTAGTCATTCAGGGTGATTTTTTTTTCTTCCTCCCCTTTGCCTAGGAAACACTCATTTAAGTAAATAAACATTCATTGGAATGTATGTATGTCAGGTACAGACTGGCTGGATACTTTTTACCAAGAATACTGAGAGTATCTGTTTTCCTAGGAATATACACATGTACATGAATGAACAAACACACAAACACACATGTACACAGAAGCATATGTACAAACACACACACGTACACACACAAAATTGCCCTCACATGCAGAAACCCAGAGAATGCAAACACACACACATGCACACAAACACATATGCATGCACACACACAAAGACACACACAAAGACACACACACACACACACACACACACACACGTGTGTACGCACGTATACATACTCTAAAATTTGAAGCCAATAATCAGCAGATTGGTAATTGTAAAATAGGTAGAATTACCAGAGATAATTGTTCATCCTTCCTGTCTGTTGACACTTAACCTAAGTGGGTTTTTTATGCTTCGTGAAGAAAAAAAAAAAAAAAACAAAACAGAAAATGGAGATACAAGATACTTTCTCTCCATAAAACCATTGTCTACCCAAAGTGAAAAAGATAAAAAAAAAAAATTTAAAAAAAAAAAGGTCTACTTCTTTTGTTGGTTCTGGCTGCTAAATTTTCAATCCATGTAAGAGTCACTATGCAGATTCATCTTCTACTCATGTTGATTGGCATAACAACATTTAAATCGCTGGAGAATAGTTTCCTGTAATCATGGTGTGTATAAGAAAAGGTGTGTCCAAAGGTGAGTAAAGAGAGATGGATTCTCTAGAAACTGGGGAAGCTAATAGACAAACCATAGCCTTCAGTGATGAGAAGGTGATTTCTAATAATAACAGATAGGAAAGCATACTTGAAGTGGGCCAAAGAGTGTTATTATCAAGAGCACTCACCATATTCATAAAGTCAAATAAGAGATAATATTTCATCTCTAAAAATTATCCACAGATTTTACTAGGAATTCCAAGTGTACACTTATTTTCCAAAGCTTGTCTGATGGTATAAGATGAGAATATTTTTCCAGTCATGTGTTCTGAAAACCTGTACTTGCACCAGTCTTGCGACATCCTCTACAAATGGCACGCCTGCTTTGCACTGCATCATCCTGACTTGACTTGTACTTGGTTTGCACGGATGTAGTTTGGTCTGGATTCCCAGTCTCCTTGCCCCTTCACCTTCCTCAACATTTTTGACTTACCTGCCCAGAGCTTCACTACTTCAGGACTCTGTGTTACCCCTGCAGGCACCCATAACCTGCATCCGTTTATTCTGGAGATCAGTGTTTCTGACTAGGGCAACAATCTAGAGAAAGACATCCCATAAAACTTCAGCCATGGAGTTAGGGATTTAGCTCAGTGGTAGAGCGCTTGCCTAGCAAGCACAAGGCCCTGGGTTCGGTCCCCAGCTCCCCCCGCCAAAAAAACAAAACAAAACAAAGCTTCAGCCATTACCTTTATGCAATGTGGCTAATGTGGGTAATAATCTAATTCTATAAAAACTATTATTACTCACCATTATCACAGAGTATTAAAATGCATAAAATGTGACACTACTACGAGCCAGTAAGCATAATGGTTCAAATCCCCCACAGGAATGTGTGGCATGTAGGGCCATGTACCACAACCGGCCATCGCTCACTTGTCCCTCTAGTTTCCTCTTTGGTGATCATCGCTCCTTTTGTGATAGGAGATTTATGATTATAAATCTGTGTTGACTGTAGAGTCAAAGCAAGATGACACTGGGGAAAGAACCAAGCTCCTGCTCTCTTGGAGCTGACACAGACAATAGCATCAATCTGACCTATTTATAACCTCATTCCTTAGGCCTCACTTCTCTCCCCTCTGATGGAGACTGAGAGCAGCTCCCCCTATCCTGTGCTGTTGTTTTTCCCCTCAATAAAGTGGCATGTGTTTGCAGAACATCTTGTTTCCCTCTTATTCATATTTTGACTTGGCATTTATAGCAGTTGGCTGGGGAAAAAAACCCTCGGATTTGTCTGCAACAGACAGTCTAATTAAATTGGAGGGGAGGGACAGATGTACAAAGCTGCTGAACTGCTCATAATACAAAACATGGCAGCTTCAGTTGGAAAAATCCGGCAAGATGGTGCCAACAATTCCGCTCACTGAACTAGCTGAAGTATGTAATTATGTTACGATCTCTTGTTTTAAATCTAATTTCACTTACACCACTGCTGCATCTGAAAAGATCTGAGTAGCCCATTATTTGGGCTGTGTGATCAAAGGACGATATACACATGGTTCACAAATGCTGTAATTTCCATCTGACTCAGATTTTTCAGGATTAAAAAATGTTATTTTTCAAAAATAAATATTGATTCATAGGGGTATTTTTTTAATCTTTTGAAATTTTTCCTATATCATTCAAATCAATAATAATTCCCCTCTGATTAATCTGATCTCCTACTAGTATTTATAATTTGCAAACCTGACACAAAGCTTTGCAAACATGGCTCTTAGAAACAGAAGCACAAACTGCCATAATTCTGGTGCCAAATACAACCTGCCGATCTTTGTACTGTCGCCCCTTCCACTGGGACATCATTCATTCTTCCACTGGAACATCATTCATTCACTTTGTCAGGAGTGAGCATGGCTATCATTGCCGTAAGCAGCAGTTTGCTGTCCGTGTTGGTGTATTTCGTGGCAGCCACTCTGGATTTCACAAAAGCTGCAGTGTATCATCAACTTTCACCATGAGAATTGTTTTAAAGCATTTGTAGCTAATGCACACCGCACACAAATTCCACTTCTTAAGAATAAGTTACAGGGTTTGTGGCCCCATTGGGGGCATTCAAGATTTCCAAAAAATGATTATAGCAAATCCCCTCATTAGTTAGGTAGTGGATGACACAAAAGACTCTAACAAGATGAATTCCCCAATGAAGAGGGTAGAGAAAAAAAATGCCTTTTCTATGCTTACAACATTAAACAACGGATTGCAACAGCAAAAACAACAATACAGTCAAGAAAACATTTGCAGATGACAGAGAAAATAACCAATAAGCACAGACAGTGAGGTTTCAAAGTGGGCTTCACATTAAGCCCATGACCCTTCAAAAGTTATTGTAGGAAAAGTCTATAACTGGATAAAAGAGGAGGAACATTTTGAGAGACATGGAATCTTATTCTTTTAAAAGAAAAAATGCCATATGCAATCATATATGATATATATGTGTATATATATATATATATTCTGTGAGAGTAAAGGATTATAATACTTTAGTTCATTTTTAAATTATTTATTTATTTATTTATTTATTTATTTATTTATTTATTTATTTATTGTATATGAGTTCACTATAGCTGTCAGACACCAGAACAGGGCGTTGGACCCCATTACAGATGGTTGTGAGCCACCATGTGGTTGCTGGCAATCGAACTCAGGACCTCTGGAAGAGCAGCCAGTGCTCTTAACCACTGAGCCATCTCTCCAGCCCACTTTAGTTCAATTTTAATACATAATAAAAAGTATAATATAAACCACTTAATCAAAGGTAAAATGAAATAAAGAGCATTGCCTGGTTTGTGTTCAGCTGACACTTGAATAAAGTACATTTTAGAAAGCAGATCTATGTGAGTGGTTAAAGATACCAAGAACAAAGCAGAAATAGCCTTCAATTCTTGACTCAATCGCACTAAAGGCTGACATTTTGAAAAATAAATAAATACTAAGAACAAAGACAGAAACATGCTAAAAGCTGAAAACAGAAGAAAACGGCAAGTAATTTAATGCGTCCAAGAATGCTGAGTCTTAATGTCCAATGAGAGAGACACAGACTCTCTCCCAACACCCAGGGCACAACAGAGAACAAATAACTCAGGAACTGCCAATTTCAGACAAGATCCAAACTGAAACAAAAATGGTGTTAAAATATGCAATATGAAAGTTTATTTAAATCCCAGAAGTTTCCTTTTTCCACAGCTAAGATTTTGGTACTTCACGTGTGAATTCCCACCAACACATATGCACACACACACACACACACACACACACACACACACACACACACACACACACACCACTGTTGTGCTTCAGTAATAGTAGACAACAGATCTGCATATTTCTTGTTAGAATTAGGACCTGATAGAACTAAAAATCTGAACATTAAAAAAAAAACCAATCTGACATAAAAGGCAACTTACTGAATGGGAGAAAACCTTCATCAACTATAAATCTGAGAAAGGATTAATATCTTTGATACAGAAAGAATGCCAAAAACCAAAAACAACACATCAGGAAGAGAAATAACTCAATTAAAGATAGGAAGCAGATCTTTGCAGAGAATTCTAAAAAGAAGGATATAAATGCATATAAAATATTGTTCAACATCATCAGCCATCAAGAAACTGAAACTGAAAACAACTTTGAGTTTGCATTTCACCCTAGTCACAATGGCTATTATCACACAATCATAGACCCAGAAACACCAAGGAGGAAATGGGAAAAGAGGAATTGTTTATCTTTATTGGTAAGCAGGAAAGCTGGCACAACTACAGTGGAAATCTATATGAAGATTCCTCAAAAAATGGGAATAGAACTTCCATATAACCTAGTAATTTATTTCATACCTGACATATACCCAAAGGATAATGTACTACTCAGGTACTCAGCAGCCATGTTTATTGCCACTTTATCACAATAGCTAGGGAATGGGATCAGCCTAGATATTCATCAATTGACAAATAGATCATGAAACAGTGGTAGTATGTATACTCAATGGAGTTTATTGAGCTATAAAGATGATGAAATTTGCAGGTAAATCAATGGAACTGGAATACTCAGGCGAGTAAGATAGCCTAGACAGGGAAAGACCAATAACCACATGGTCACTCTCAAAGGTGAATCATAGATTTAAATATCGAGTTTGGAGTCCTCAGTGTAGAATTTCTGTAGATGCCAGGAATCTAAGAAGACAACAAAGGGATGGTAATGCCTCAAGGGAGTGTTGATTTTAGATCACAGGTTATATGAAGAAGATGAGAACAAAGGTTTGTTTAAGGCTGGAAGGTGTATAGCCTAGGTGGGGATGGGGCGATTCTTCACCAGTGAACTATTATCTATGGATAGATTCAGAGGTAGACGAAGTCATTGCCATCAATTGTATAACTCCTAGTAATCCCACCATATTCTAAAAGATATTCCCACAGATGGCTCTGATTATACCAAATGTATTACATAACAAAATAAAATAAATCTGGAAAAGGGAAGGATGGGGAGGAGGTATGGTTAAAAGAAATGGGAGGTGGAATGAAGACATGATGAGGAAGAGAATACTTGAGGTACATGAATGAAACTGTCAAAGAATTAACAATCAAACAAGTAAATAAGAATTTTTAAAGATTTCTCTGGTTAGAAAACTAAGATCTCACAATAAAAATGAGAAAAATTGAGAAAGAAGTGTAGATACTAAGGGCATGGTGTCATGGTTTTAGAAAGTGTGGATGTTTCAATCCTGCTTAGAAGGGGGGACAAAATAATCACAGGAGATGTAGGGAAGCACCTGGGAGAGAGAGAGAGAGAAAGGAGGGCAAGGGGGAAAATGGGGCAGGATCAGGTATAGGAAGAGACAGGAGAGAAGTCTAGAAGGTCAAGAAAATGAATAGATATATGTAGCAGTGAAGGGTGTGGATCATGGGGGATGGGAGAGGGAGGAGGGAGGAGTCACTTGAAAGTCCCAGACCTGGGAGTGAGAAGTTCCCAGAACCCAAAGGGGATGACATTAGCTGAAATGCCCAAGAAAGCAGAGAGAGAACTCCCCACTTGAGGAGTTGGGCCACCAACCTATCTCAAAAACTTTATCCCACAATTGTTCTTTGTCTTTTTTTCCCTCGGAGCTGAGGATAGAATACAGGGCCTTGTGATTATTAGGCAAGTGCTCTACCACTGAGCTAAATCCCCAACCCCTAATTGTTCTTATCTAAAGTAAATGCAGAGAAAAAAAATGCAGCAGACTGAAGGAAAGGCCATTCAGAAACAGCCCCACCTTGGGATCCAATCAATCTTCTGAACACAGAAGTGCTGACAGGAGCCTGGTATGTCTGTCCTCTGAAAGGCTCTGCCAGCATCTGACTAATACAGATACAGATACTCACAACCAGCCATTGGACTGAGCCCAAGGACCCCAA
This sequence comes from Rattus rattus, assembly GCF_011064425.1. Classification (NCBI taxonomy): domain Eukaryota; kingdom Metazoa; phylum Chordata; class Mammalia; order Rodentia; family Muridae; genus Rattus; species Rattus rattus. Next base: position 28,148,548 of record NC_046164.1, read on the forward strand.
GGAAGAGTGAGGGGAAGGACTGAAGTTGCTGAAAGAGATTACAACTCCATAAGAAGAAAAACAATATCAACCAACCAGACCCCCCAGAGCTCCCAGGGACTAAACCACCAACCAAAGAATATATCTGGCTAGGTCCCTGGCTCCAGCTACGTATGTTACAGAGAATTGCCTTATCTATCATTAATGGAAGGGCAGGTCCTTGGTCCTGTAGAAGCTTGTTGCCCCACCATAGAGGATACTAGAGGGGTGAGACAAAGTCGAGAAGAACCTTCTTAATGGCAAAGGGGAGGGGAATGGACAGAAGCTTTGCAGAAGGGGGACAAATAAATAAACAAAATAACCAATTTTAAAAAGAAAAGAACCATGTTACACTGTGCAAAGAGAGCTGTAGAGAATCTGTTGGATCTACAGGAAATACACAAAAGCAATGACCATGCAGATTTGTTTCCCTCATGACCAGTCCTGCAAGATGATCTCCCAGTGAAGCCCATGGATATTTCCTTAGGTTCAAAGATTCGGTTAGTCATTGCCCTTTTCTTAAAGTATAAGCATACAATCAAAATAAGTACATATTTGAGGTCCACCCTTAATATCAGCGACAAAACAAGTTAGAGAACTAGATAGAAAAGATCACAAATAAATACATAAGATCCTTAAATTTATTTCAAAGAAACATGAGCAATCAGAAAAAAGTGGGGGATTAGAGACATTCTCTAGTGGGTAAAGGTGCTTGTCACCAAGCCTGGAAACCTAAGCTCTACCCATGGGACACAGGAGGTAGAGGGAAAGAACTGCCTTCCTGAACTAGCCTTCTTAGATGCTATGGCATGAGGAGAGTATGAAACAGGGGGCGAGATAGAACACTTAAATCATGAATGTTTAGAGCAATCGGCCATTAGCTGCAAGAAAATAACACACGTCGAGGAATAAAAAGTAATTTGACACAGTATATGGCTCATTGATGGCAGAGCTCTTACAATAATAGTTATACTAATGTAAACACTAAATATTCATCCTGTCAAATTTGTGATTAAAGGATAATGGCCGGGCAGGGTCCAAAGAGGAGTATGACTTTCTCCTAAAGGAAAACTAAAGGTAATGATGCAAAAGAAAAATGAAAGTGAGTGAAGAAAAAAAAAACTATGGGTGTTCTCTCTGTGAATGAGCAACATGATATAGGAAGCATGGGATGTGGTGGTACCTTGGACAGAATCCTGGAAACATATTCTCTTTGGTAGTACAGACTGAATCAGAACTTGCACGTCAGCTGATATGTGGGGATTCTGCTTGACTCTGATCACTATAAGGATCAGCAGGTGCTACATATACACTGTCGCCACTCTCTTCAGTCCCTGGGACGCATGTCATCTGGTCAGCTCCTTATCCAATGCCCATTATTCCTAATCTCTAGGATTTAGGCTATGAATCTTTGATCCACAGAAATCTTTGGTCTCTTCTATAAGAATAGACTGTATTTTGCTACTTAAACTAGTTTCAAGTAAGAATTCCACCTTGTCCTACGCTGATCAGAATCTATGGACATGTTTAACTACAGATAAACTATCTGCAGTCAGAAACTTGCCACTGGAGACCTTGTGTACATGTGAGAAAAAAATCCTTCACCATTTGCAACGAAAATAAAAGGCCAAGTTATTATCTCACTCAGTAAAGACAAGGTAATCTCAATATTGTAATTTTGGCTTTTTACTTAAGTCCCATAGAATTCGGAGCAAAGGCTCAGTCTTAGAACGAAAGGCAGTATATAGAATGAACATGAGACTAGAAGGACATCTGTACCAATTGGAAAAGAATTTGAATAAACAAGGTTTATTCAACAGTATCAACTAGCTGCAGGACTGTAGGAATCTACACAGATAACCGAGTCGCTCACGCACAGCTGAGAGGCGGCAACAACTTGATTGCTCAGATCTTAAAGTTTGTGAAAATTTACAAAACAGCCACGTGTTTTTCTTCTCCTTACAGCCGATTACTGTTTTACCTACAGTGCAATGCTGAACACAGAACAACACTGACAACGTCTATAAAGGACACCTGGCTAAGGCTGTGACAAGGACCGTTCTGTGTTAAGACATTCTGTGGTATATTTTTTTTTCATCTAGTTACAGTAATAATGCAGACTGACATACCAGTAAAGAATGCGTGATTCCCTTTTAAACTTAAATCGAATTCATTGTTTATGCACTGTGCCATTGTGCAATAATAAACAAACATTTACGTGGCAAAATACTGAATAGTATTTTTCCTCCCGTACTCGTGGAGTGGAAACCAAACATCGTGCTGAGACATGAAAAAGGTACTTAGACTGCCATCTAGTACACATTTTTCTGTATAGCATAAATTCCAAAATTGTGAATAACATCTTTAGCTTTAGAAACAGGCCAGAGCTTAATCGCAGTTGATATTTCTATTGAAAGTTGTGTGTGGTTTGTCCTTTCCATTCATTGACCTGGATCCCCCTGACTATGGATTCTTCTCTATCCTAAGCTGTTTGTCAGTGCAATAGCACCTCATTTACTTGCCCCAGATATGAAATTTTAATCTGCTAGGGATTTTCCTCAAAGGCCACATTTGAAATATTCACATCAGTGAGTTATTATCTTTCTGCGGAAAATTTGCGAAGATTTGAGCCACAGTGAATTGGCATTCAACATGCTTTGTAAAAGTCACAAATCACAAGAGACCGGGAAGGGACCCAGATATTGTGTTAAAAATGAACAAAACAAAGCAATCTGTCAGGACTACTGTGAACACCTTTAAGATTGGAACTAACACTGGCTCAGTAAATGTCCTAACCTGGCATGAGTTAATGATATGTTAGAACCTGGTGGCCATTTAAGAAGAAAACCGAAGCTCTGGACCTTTCACACAGCCTGCAGCGCCTGCAGAAAAGGAAAGGTTTTAACATTTACATCAGGGAATAAAATCTTGACTATGGTGTGGACAACTGATCTCAGGTCGAGACAATACCAATCAATTCAATTTATTTTTATCCTGTTCCTATTAGGTCTCAAGAATTGACAATACAGTGAGAATCACATCACCAGATATAGGCCTTTCACAAAATATTGATGGTATTATTTCAATACTTAGAAATACTCAGAGTAAGCTGTGATATAGTGGAAATTTCTCTTTTGCTTGCCTCTTAGAGAAAAGGATTCCTATAGCCCATACTGGAAACAACTTGGCCACACCTCCAGCAGTTTGCATTCAGTTGTGCCTTATCTTTGGAGAGACTGCATTCCACAAGGAAACAAAGCATGTGTCCAAACACTGTGCTTGGCCTAAATATTTATTTTATCTCTTTCTCCTTTTGAGAAAATTAGTACATCCTTTCTCACTTCCTTTTTCTCCCTCCCCAGATCCTCCCATAACCTCCCACCTCTGCCTGCTGTGTTTCAAATTCGCTGTCTCTTTTTTCGTTAGTTACTGTTGTGTACACATATGGCTACGTATAGACATGTATATTCTTACATTTGTGTAATGTTACTTGCATGTATGTTTTTTCTCTGATCATTTAGTACTGGATAATGGTGTGCTCATCCCTGGGGAAGACCGTTTCTTCCCCTCTCAGCAGTGCTTAATTGACTACAGTTTCTTATGTAGGGTTGAGGCCTCCTAGTGGGCTTTTCCAGGTCCATGTTTGCTTACCTATTGTTCTTTCTCAGCTCACGTGTCCCCATTCATGTGGTAAGATGTTATGGGTGTGTACCTGGGACAGTCAATTTCACAGTAAACCTCCAGACCCTCCATCTCTTACAATCTCTCTATCCCCTCTCATTCAATGTTTCCTGACCCTTGAGGACGGGAGTTATATTGTAGATGTAGCCACTTCTCTGCTCCCCCATTCTGCCTTTTAATGGCCTGTGCTTTTCTGTAATGGTCACAATAGCTAAAAAGAGCAGTTTCCTTGTTGATGGGTGAGGACTGCAATGAAGGTTTTAGTTTTCTTATGCCACCTGGAAACGTAGAAGTAAATGAACAAGCCTTCGATTCAATTAGTTAAAGTGTGTTTTTCAATTTTTATTAATCAAATAAAGTACTATGCTTGTTAAGATATGATAGAGTGGATGTCAGTCATCTGTTTCCATACCTGAAATTCATTTTACTCACCCCGTACTGCCCCTTCTCTTGTTCAATATCCATCCTCTGCTGGCCTCTTTACCATAGTTCCAGTTTAGTTTATAATATCTTTATTAATATATGTTTCATTCTAGAATCCATACATGAAAGAAAATATTATTTGTCTTTCTTAGTTTGGTGTACTTGCTTGGCTGTTGTTGTAAAAATGTGAAAAATAAAAAAGTACGGTTGTCTTTTACCTCGCTAGGTCCACACCACAGTGCCCCAAGATGTCTGCTAGATATCTTGGCTGAAACACATCCCAACTCCACGGCGGCCCAGTGTCTCCTGCCGCCGCACACTTTCCTACACTCAAACCGTCACATAAATGAACACACAACACAATAATCTTTTCCCAATTGATAGATATAATTGCCCTCTTAAACATACAAAGCCCAGTACCATCAATCCCTTGAGAACATTAATAACAACCTGTAAATACACAAAGCGAGATCTTTACGTCAGCCTCCATTGTCCTGCCATGGCTTCTCTCTCCCTCTCCTCTCCTCTGTTCCAGTCTCCTCTTCCTTCAAACTTCTCTCCCGCCCATCCTTCCTTCTCCTCCAATGCCAGGCTTCCTTCTATCCTGTATCTGCCCCTCACTTGTATTTCACAAATTCAATGGGGAGAAGGTACTGGTGAAGTCACCTGATTCCTGAGTACTGACAAGGCAGCTGTCCTTGGGGCAGTGGAATTAGCATCAAAATACAGATAACTCCAGGGCCAACCACAAATTTTGGCAAACTGATTTTTCAGTTTAACATAAATTTTAAAATAAATGATACACCTTCCTTATTCGATACTCAAGTAAAACTCTGTCATGTAAATAGAGCACAAAATGTTGCCTCTTTTCATCTGTTGCCTGGGATCCAGGTTGGCGCTTTATCTTGGCTATTGTGAATAAAGTTGCAAAAATCATAGGTGTGCCGGCCTCTTTGTATATACTGGTTTAGAATACTTTAAGTATTTAAAATAATGAGGGATATAGTTAGATCATATAATTTTCAGCAACTATCCCAATTTACTTTCCTACTACCAGTGTTTAAGTCTACACCCATTCTCTATATCTTTCATTTTTCCTTCTTTCTTTTTTTCTTTCTTTCTGTCATCGAGTACTTTCCATCTCATTTTTTTGCCATGATGATTGAAGTTTCAATGAATATTGACATGCAAATTAGCCTCTTATGTTTACATTAGATGTAACTTTTAATACATTAGTAATTCTTGTCCTCACTACTGTCCAATTAGTCAGCATCTGTAAGATAAACATTTACTTTTAATTGAAAAAAATTTTTCTAAGAGAAATACATGTGATCATTCATTCTATAAAAGGAAGATGCTTCCAGCAAATAGGTAGTAATCCATTATGTTTCATTTTTTAATTAGTAATTTTAGAAATTAGGATATTCTATTTTGATTATATTTATCATCCTCCAATTCTTCACAAGTTTATTACCCATTCCATATCCACAAAATTTGGTGTTCTAATTCATTTATTAAAATAAATTCCATTTTAATTAGTGATGACTACATACTTATAGATATGTGGTCATCCAGTAGAACATGTTCTCCCTACTAGGAACTATACCTTTAAAGAAAGCTAACCATCCCTATGTGGCAGCTATCAGCTACCAACAGGTCCTCTAGTTCTCTGTATGGTGTGACTTATTTTTAAGATTTGACTTGGAATTTTCCATGTTCTTCCCACCAGTATGAATTCATCAACACAACTGTATTGTTGTTACTGGGGTATACGTTTCCACTGCAGTCATCTGTAGTATCTGGCTATCATACTCTTTCTGTTTCCACTCCTGAAATGATACCTAAGCCTTGGGAGTAGGGGATATGTTACAGATGTTTCATTCATGGTTAGGCGTTCTTTATTCTCTTAATCTCTGCAGCTTCACTAGTGTGTTTCTGTCTGATAATCACCATATCACAATGCATGGCAAAAAAACAAACAAACAAAAGGCTTCTCAGATGAGGTTTGAGAGATGCACGAGTCTATGTACATGCTGATAAATTAGAAGTCAATTGAATATCATATCCCTTTAGCAAAGTAATGATAGTAAGTCCCACCTTGGGCCAATGATCTGTCTAGCCACTGGTTCCTGGCCTAGTAATGGTGCCAGGCATAATTTCCATCTTGTGGAACAGGTTTAAATCCAATTAAAAAAATGGTTTGCTATCCCCAACATATGCATACCATTATTGTACCAGTAAATAGATCTTGCAAGCTAAGTGTTTATTGGAGCTTGCAGAATAGGCAGATGAGTAAAACTAATTATTTTTCTTGCCTTTGTATAGCACATTTTTGTACTATAAACCTGGCCAGTAGGGATGATGTAAGAGTGTTATAGCAGCTTAATCTTTCCTTGTTTTTTTGGCTCAAATGTGTGGTATCTTCAGCAATTGGATCTTACTGTCAAGTTCTGGAGGGTAATCAAGAGTGATGCAACAGCATGTAATATTTTGGGCTCTACAGGACCTCATTAGCTAACAAGTCTAACAGTGATAACCGTCAACAGACAAATGGATATTAAAAATGTCCATTTTGTGGTGGGTACATTTATATGATGGGATATTGTTCAACTGTTAAGACATGGAAATTTGCTGTTATGTGGATGAACAACAAATTTTAAGTGAGTTAGTGCAGACAGAGAGAGATACTATATGTTCCCTCTTATTTAAGGATGTGAGCTTTGAATATTTAGGTTTTTCTATTTCATTTGGAATGAAATACAGAGGTCAGGATATTAAAGGAGGTGATGAGGTCTAACAAGAACCACCATTTGCTTTAAAATCTGTCCTTTTATGTTTTATAATTTCTTAAGAATATTCATAATTACAAAGGTCTGTTCCTTCCAATGAAATACAAAGCTCTTCAACTGTAATCTAATTTCAAATAATGGAGCAGTAACTGAAAATAGAGATGTGCAGTCCTGTCTATTGCTTACAAAGTTGTACACCATAATTAAGACAAGTCTTCCAGGATTTGTACATTTCAGTGCAAGTACATGTTTAGAATTATCTATTGAAACTAAAGTTGTAGCTCATTGATACGGACAATACTTATCAGAAATCACTGAGCTCAAGACACAGAAATAAACAAAAAGCAATATATACTATTGTACATTTCTTTTTAAATTTTATTTTAATTACATCATTTACCCCTCAATATCTCAAACTGATGGCCTCTTTTACTTTAATTTTATTGTTACACAAATAACACATATAAATATGAATAAATATTTAAATATGACCTGATTTGATTTAATATGCTTGTGTGTATTTTTTTGGACTAACCACTTGGTATTGGATGATATCGGATAACCAATTAGGGGTCTTACTTATGAGGAAGACTAATTTCCATATTTCAGAATTCCTTAATTGCCTGTAGCTTTGTCTCTGTGTAGGGTCCTTTGAGATTTCTTACAAGGATTAAAGGATTATTGTACTAGCCTGAGTTTTCTAAAGATGCAGAACTGGCAGAATGAATATTTGTTTTAAAAAAAAGGGTTTTATATATGATAAAAATATATATTGCATTTCCTTGCAAGATATGGGCTAAGTAATCCAACAATAGATGTCTATATGCTAAACAGGCTGAGAACCTAGCATCCTCTCAGTCATAAAGCTGGATGGGATGATTCCTTGGTACCAACAGGGTCCTGAAGACCTGGATGACTCCTGGAGAGCTGGTTTTCAGTTTGTGCTTGCTACCTCAGAACCTGGGCCCTGATGTCAATAATGGATGCTTGCAGCAGCAACAATGAGAAACAGACATGCTCGATAGCAGAGGGGGAGGCTAGTAAACGCAGCCCAGTTTCAGCTCCAAACCTCTTTATAGCCCCACTGCTGCTGGAGGGCAAGGTCTTCTCTGAGGAGGACCCCTCTCTTTTTACTTAACATTTTTTCAAATATCCATAAGGCCTGTCCAGATGAATGTTTGTTAGTTGATTATAGATCTAATAGAGTTGGCATTCAATATTTACCATGCTATGTCCAACCCTTATCAATTTGATGCATAGCTATGTTTCTTTACAACATGTTTAATTTCCAACTACCTATAATGATACAGTTATCCCTCATACAACTAAAGTACACAATTCTTCCCCTATATATAAAGAAAAGTCCTTTGGGGGATACTTTAGGCTGCCATAAACTAAATGCAATAATACAAATTTACCATCATAAATCCTTTGAGAGATTCCTTAAGCATTCATAAACAAAATGTGATAATATAAATATACAATCATTTAAATACTAGTATATTCTCAATTGCTATCATAGTAAAAAAAAAAAAAGAAAAACAAGGAAAATACAAGACAGATTCCTGTTTTACATACTTACTTTCTCCATCTGCTAACCTAGGCCCAGTCCTGGGAACGTCTATCCTCCACACAATTGTACTGTTGACTTGCTGCTGAATAAGCTCACTTTCTGGTTCTTTCTGGCTCTAGCTGGCTGATTTGACTCAGCGGTTCTGGCTCAAACTCCTCTCCCAACTGACTTATTCAATCTGGCTTTTCTTTTGGCCTCTGAATGGCTCTGTTTGGCCAGAAACTAACTCCCCTTTTCATTCCCTTGTTCATTCTGTCTTCATCTTTCTCTAGCTTATGCCCCCTTCAATCTGTCTCCATAAAGCTCTCCCTGTAAAACCGCCCCCATTTCCCTCTCCGTGCTGCTCTACTTTCCCTTCGACTCTTCCGTACAGCGACTCTTCCGTACAGAGACTCTTCCGTACAGCGACAATTCTGTACAGCGACAATTCCGTACAGCGACTCTTCCGTACAGAGACTCTTCCGTACAGAGACTCTTCCGTACAGCGCTCCATGAACTCTACTGGATTCCTGGATTGTACTCACTTCTATTAAGTAGCTTTCCTTTCCTCTTTCTTTTCATGAGAGTTAGACACATCCTCTTCTATCAGATCTTTCTCTCATGTGTCACTTTTCTCTGTCCCTCAATTAGACATCACTTTCAAACCTGGATGCTTCCTCCTACAAACTAACTCAACCAGGAACCAGGCTGCCTTTGACAGTCCCATATGGCATCAAGTGGTGAACACTAGGGGTATGTCTGTATTCCAGCCATAGGGATTAAACTGTGTGATAAGGCTAAGACATGTCTAAACTAGAAACAAGTTTATATATCCTGTACTATTGAAATCATAATATCAGTTAATTCCATTTTCTGTATTAGTTATTTTTCTAATGGTAGTAAGATACCTAACAATAGTAATAGGGAGGAGGAGTTTGTTTTGACTTATTATTCCTGGGCTTACTGTCCACTGTGGAAGAGAAGGCTTGGTGAAAGTGTTGAGACATATCTGCTCACATTATGTGCATTCACTAAAGGAAGAGGGTGGAAAGGCAGCATTTAGCCCTCAATATTATACAGTCATGGTCTATGAAATGGTAGCACTCACATTTAGAGTGGATTTATCTACCCCAATTACTTAGTCTAAAAACTACCAAAAAGACATGATCATAGGGTTTGTGTCACTAGTGATTCAGTGCCATTGTATCTGTGTGTGTATGAAGGCATATCGTGTCATAAGGTCCTTCTATTACAGTTGCTAAAAGACAGAAACTCCAATTTATTACTGCACTTCAAGGCTTTAGAAAAACAAACCATACTACAAAACACTAGACAAGCAAAACAATCAAGATCAAAGCAGAGATTAATGAAATAGAAACTACTAAGTAAACAAACAAAGACCAAATAATCAAGGAAACAAAGAATTGACTCTTTAAAAAGATAAATAATATTAACCAACATGTGGCCAAATTATCGGGGGAGGGAAAGAAGACCCTAATGAATAAAATTAGACATGAAAATGATACAGCACAACAGGTACCAATGACATCCAGAAAATCATGAGGATATGCTTAAATTGGAAAATCCAAACAAAATAATTTCAAGATACATATGACCTACCAAATTTAAATTTGAACTAAAATGAAGTAAATAATCTGAACAAAGTTACAACTGGCCATGAGATTAAAAAATTCATAAATACTATCTCAACAATAACAAATTGATTCACTGCAGAATTGTACCAGACCTTTAAGGAAGAACTACCACTGGCATTACATCTTCCTTTTTAAAACAGAAGAAGATAGAAATGTTTGAAATTCTTTATGTCAAAGCAGTATAACCTTGATATCAAAACCAGAGGAAAACAATAACAAAAGAATATTACAGTTCTCAAATTGTTTATCTACTGGTTGTATTGTTGTAATTTTATCTATGTTGCTTGGGCTCTGAAAAGAATCACAGAATTCCTCTCTTCAGAAACTACAGAAGTGTAAAAACAAAAGCTTGGAATGTTTTGAAGCCCCTGGGACCTGGAGTTAATCTAAGCTGTAACAGATAGGGTTAATAGGTTTACTCCAAAAACAATGTGAACAAAATATTCACAAGTCATTCTCTAAGGTTAAATTTAGATATAATTCTTGCTGGAGCATTTTTCAAGTCACCCATTTATCAGTCTTTCCCCATCTAAGCATCTCTCTGGGAGAATCAATCTCACTGAAATGATCACAAACTTTTTGTCAATTCAGTAAGTCAGAGAGTTGGAGGAGGGAAGGCTTTGCCTTGGAAATGACCACCTAATGTGATTTTTTTTTCAGAATCATTCATCAAACATGTTGAACCATTCTAGAAGAAGAGAAGCGCCTTGGATTTTGGCTTTTTTCCTGGAAGGCATAAAATTTGCTTGGAACTTCTGGAAAGTTTAAATTAATGCTTATGGTGTTATTTTCTTGTGAAAATTGGTGATACACTGGGGGATCATTTGCAGTGTTTGAAACCTTACCATTACTTATAGTATTCTCATCATATCTGCTCAAATTAATGAGACTCTCTAAAGAAGAATGATGTGAAGATATAAATAGACAGATGACGTTTAGATAAATCTTATCCTTACTGTGATTGTGTTTGTTTCAAATACATGGGGAATTGCAGTGTGAGAATGACGACTGTATTGGTTATGCTGAAACCAGGCTTTACATTTTATTCTAGGATCTAGCTCAGACTTTCTCAAATTTTCGAAGCAAGCCTAAGTGTCCTAGTGCACTCAATCTGGTCTGAGAGAATGCTGTAAATCAGTGTCTTAGCAGTCAAAATTTGACTCAGAAACCAAAACCCACATCACTAACAGATGATGGGCATGGTGAAGTTGACTTTCTGCTGCACATATATTGGTCTTTTCAATGTTCACATGGCCACGGGGCACAGAAGCTCTCTGAAGGTTTTATTATTTGGACACTGACGTCATTCCTGATGGTTTTTCCTTCATAATCTAACTACCCAGCAAAGGTCTCTCATCATATCGGACACCGGTTTTCAATATGCAAATTACTAGTGATTTAAACATTTGGTTATAGCACCCAAATAAGAGTACACCCTTCGGACTGGGGCCAAAAATGCAAAAGCACATCTTAGCAAATTCACAGATTACAGATTACAGATTGAGCCTGTAGCATGATTACATTGTGTCTAGTGTCTTCAAGCGATCTGAATGTGAACTAAGTACTTTGGTTCTGTATGAGCTTAACCTCAGTTTTGGGTAGTTTTGTTTGGTATACAGTATAATTTAGAAAAAAGCTAGAGAGTACACTGGTACTTGCAAATATCAAGAGATTTGATATTCCAGAGAAACAGATGAAGAATGAGTATTGCATAATATGACATGACAGTATGAAGTCCTGTGGATGATTGACAATTCTCAGTTGCATTTATTCATGACACATTGACAAACAATGTAATTCAAGCTGATATTTTTTTTCCTGGTAAAGGTTTTCACATGAACCCCTGTTGTCATTTCAAAATCATATCAAAGTCTCATCATATCAAAAAGGAAATTACCCTAGCAGTTGAGCCTCAACATACTACATCTAAGTCACATTGTGCTTGGCTGAAATATTTTTATATATTCCTAGATTTTTAGTGAATAAACTCTTTGAACTAGGAAATTGTTAGTCTACTAATATAAAAATTCCACTCCTCAATTTTTTGATGGATTTAAAATGAACTGCTAGCCCTCCTTCACTTTCTGATCTTGCACCCCTAAAAGATACCACAAGTAATATAAAGCTTACTTGTTTTCCTCTCAATGGCAGAAATTCCTGGATCACGGACTCTGTTTTAATGTAAGGAGGCTTAGGGTAATCTTTGGCACCACTAGCATCACACAGATGAGCTCTGGCTCACAGAGGTTAAGTGATTTTCTGGAGACCATATTCTCAGTGAGCAATGACAATTATAACCTAGGATTTATTCCTCATTTTTTATGAAATAGGCAGTTTTTCCAAATGCAGACGAATAGCCTCGGTACTTTGTCTATTTGAGCATGGAAAGTGGGGGAAATTTTGAACTTTTAGGAACTCTCTTATTTTTAATAGACATCACAGAAAAACTTAAGATCTGAATTACCCAAGGAAGAACCTGAATGTTAAAAAAGGCTAAGCAAACAACAAGGAAAACAAAACAATTAAAATACTAAGGTTTCTCTGTGACAAAATTACTTAATTCTGCTAAATGCACCATGGCTAGCAATTGATGGTCCCAAGACTATTGCTCACATGTTCAAAAGTCAAAAGTATACACCCGAATCCTACAAATATATCGAAAGTCAGTTCCACCCGTAAGTTCATTCTGTACACAGTTTAACACAATCAATTCAAAAAGTAGTTTTAAATATCGACTATACCAAGTACAAAGAGACAGCTCCACAGTTAAAGATGCTTGCTGCTCTTCCAGAGGGCAATATTTCAGTCCCTGGTACACAGGTCGGGCAAATCAAAATTTCCAGTAAACACAAGCATCTGTAGTCATATGTTTACAGGAACACATATACATAATGTTTAAAAAATCTTAAAAAGCCTATAAGCATATTTAGGAAAGACATATACAACAATAATTAAGAAAATGAAGCCCTAAATTTGTGAGGAATTGCAATGGAAGGGGTACAAAAAATGGAGAAGTTGGAGGGAGGAAACACATAGTAGAAATGATGTCATTCTATTCTCACGTATTTTTTTTTTATTTTGGGGAGACAAGGTTAGTCTCTGTAGCCCTCGCCATCTTGGACTTTTCTCTGTAAATCAGGATGATCTCTAACCCAGAAATTCATACACCTCTCATTCCCAAATGCTAGGATTAAAGGCACGTACCACCACAATTTGGCTATGTTCTAATTTTGAAGTAAAAATATAATAAAAGTACTATTCGGTAAGTATTATTAGAGTATTACACATGAATCATGAATCATACCAGCTCACCAATGAGCTAGAAGATTTTGCACATTCTGTAGGAATAATCAAATTTTCTTTTCTTTTTCTTTTTTTCTTTTTTTTTTTTTTTGAGAATTTCACATATGCTAGGATGCCTCGAATTTACTACCTGGGTAGAGATAAAGTTATGGTTCTCTGTTCTCCACCTCCAAGATACTGAGATGACTGGTTTGTGTGGTGACAGTGATCAAACATAAGATCTTGGACATGTTTAGCAAACATTCTATCAACTCTGACAATCCTTTACAAAGTCCTTACAAAATACTTGCTTTATAAAATTTACTCAGAAATAGTACATGCACGTCTAGTTCCCCATAGGAAAAAATATCAATTATTCTTGTTTCTCTTTTAATTAAAAATTCTGATCCTGGTGGAGATGGGAATTCTACAAGAGGGTGTGTCATTACTTGCCATGGTTGCCTCTCTACACTGCTCTGCAAAAACTGAACATGATTTTCATGCAAAACATTCTTAAATGTTATATTAGCATTCCCGAAATGCTTCCTCTTCCTATCCGTATTGATAAGCACTTAAATGGGTGCAATAAAGACATTTTTACATTATCTTTTCAAATATGAGCCAATTTCGATTCACCGACAATTATGGTGAGTGAATGAAAGTAAAATCCTTGACTTTTAACCTAATTTACACAGCTTAATATTAATTTTCACATACTAATTGTTTTAACAAAAGACCTTAGGGCACCACATGCCTTCTGAGCACATATGCTGGCACGGTGATGCTGAACTTGAACGGCCTGCCTTAATTTGGCGAAGAGAAGCTAAGGCATCATATCAACAAGACACTGTGTTCCCCCCGTTGTAAAATATGTCTTATTTCCTCCCACAACAGTGTAGAAGTAAGGAAGACATAAGGACTGAAGAAACTCACAGCTTCAAACTTAAAGAAATGATAAAAGACACATTTCAAAATGCCATATCTGTGATTCATATCTATTTTTTTTCTTTAAGGCTTGGCCCAAGATTTACCTTAGAAAGGAACTTTTCCTTCATTCCCCATCTGTGAGTAAGGTGACCTTATATTTTATTGCCTATCTGGAACACTGTTGAGAGGGAAACAGTGCAGTAAATAATAGAGTCAAGACAGCAGGTATTTCCAGCTGGCCCTGCCACGCTGTCTGTGAACTAAGCAACATCCCTTCGACATTCTAATAGTATTGCCTACAGGTGTTATTTATTTGACATTCAGCATAAGCTTCATTTATGTTTTATGTGCATGCCTGTAGCTTCAATTTGGATCACAGTATCCCAATGAGCAGGTAAGAAGTCCTTTAGTTTTTGTTTCTCCAGATGCTAACCTAAGTCTTACAGAGTATAGAGTCACTGCACATATTAAAAGTAGTTTGAACAGTTACTCCTAAGTTAGTGTTTGTCAAAATACCCTGCAGTATCATTGCCTTGAGAAATCAAATTCCACTGGATAAAGCATCTTCAAAGGCCAAGGAAGCTTAGATCTTCAGTCAACAACCTGGTCACTCAAGAGAGACATAGGGTAGTTGTATTCTGAAAGCTGACAGAGCCCAAGTGTGAGGAGAGCTGATCCTTCTGCCCCAGCTAATGAAGTCAGGCAGAACAGACAGACTATACAGTTCACACTGATTGGAATAGAGTCACTCCTAATGGGGATAACAATCTGCCTTATTAATCTCATACAAAAATATCCTCATAGAAACACCCAGAATAATGACTGACAAAGTTTCTCTGCATACCATGGCCAACTGAAGTTGACCAGTAAAATTACCCACCACTAAATCTGTTGTGTGATATTACAATGGCTACTTCTTCAATTATTACCCCATCTTTACCTGTGTGGATTTATCTGCTTCATAAAAAGATCTTGATTCCTTCTACTGAATTTTCTCCAAATGCCTTCAGTCCTATGTGTTAATATTATTTATGCAAACTTAGAAACTGTAGTTACAAAGATAGGTAAAGCACCTTTGCCAGACATCTTATTTGAAAGAAAGGATCAAATACATGAAAGGCCTCTGACAGCCCAGCCAATAAACCATGTATTGCCTGCAGTTTAGAGAGGAAATAGAGAAGATGGTCATGTGAATTGGGAACGTTTCGAGTCTGAAGCCCTATTTTAATAAATTCCATATGGTTTCAGAAGCACATGGTTGGGTCTAGTGTGTGTCATCTCAGTATTTAAGAACTTCATTTATTCTGCCATCAAATGTAACCAGTAACAAGGTTTTCATATATGTTGCATGGAGCTAGAGCACTCAGCACTCAGCACTCAGTAAACCACATTATAACTATTGTCAATGCAAGCATTCTCCTTTTGCTGTGCAAGCAATTGTGAGTTTTTCTGTCATTACAATGTGGAGAATATTAAATCTAAATGACTGTCTCCATGAATAAAGAAAATAGCATAAATCAAGGAACTTAGTTAAACAAAACAACTGAAATGGAATGATTCATCTGATTTTTATATGAGTCTATATATTTATAATTAAAGATGGTACCAAAATGATTCAAGAACCACTGTCTAAAAACGTTTTCAATGTTCCGCTAGATTCCTTCCCTAAGCCCTTTCATAATAATACCTAGTTAATGTGAACAAAACTTACAAAGCTGAAGTGACAAGAATTGGTGAAATATTGGCTAAAAAATAAAAAAGCACAACAATGGAACAGAGCATGACTAAGACACTGACAGCTGGCCAGCGTAGAAGAGTCTCCTATTTATTCCAAACATCAAAGGTTTATGGTAGTCTTATCCTCAATGATGACATTTGGAAAATCCACTCACTCACATGTCAGAAAATAAGTATGAAAAGGCTCTTATGTTAAAACTGGGTCATAAATATTATTTTGTTAAATGAAATAGAAGTTGATCATGAAACTGCATACGTATTATTACAGTTCAAAACTCAGAGAACTGAGGAATTGATATAGCAAGTTGAGGTCTAACCTGGACTATGTAGAAATTCTCTGTCTAAAAGAAAAAGAGAGGGAGGGAAAGAGAGGAGGAGGCAGATGGAGGGTGGAAAGGGAAACACGCAGAGAGAAAGAATAGTTATTGATAGAAATCTTCTTCTAAGCTTGAACTTGGAGTAGATTCAGATAAAGACTAAGCAATGGGGCATCATAATACCATTGGAATCACATAAAATGATCACAGTATATGATATCATAAAAACTAGAAAAAGCAAGAGTAGAATATGAAAATAAATGGGCTTAAAAAAAGCTGAATGGGCTGTAGCATCCACACTTTGGTATGATCTTTCTTCTTGGTTTTTATATGGTCTGTGAGTTGTATCATGGGTATTATGAGATTCTTCTTGGCTAATATCCACTTATCACTGAGTACATATCATGTGTGTTCTTTTGGGACTTGGTTACCTCACTCAGGATGATATTTTCAAGTTCTATTCATTTGCCTGCAAACTTCATGAAGTCATTATTTTGACTAGTTGAGTAGTACTCCATTGTGTAAATGTACTACATTTTCTGTATCTATTCCTCTGTTGAGGGACATCTAGGTTCTTTCCAACTTCTGGATATTATAAATAAGGTTATGAACATAGTGGAGCATCTGTCCTTGCTATATGTTGGAGCATCTGTTGGGTATATGCCCAGGAGCGGCATAGCTGGGTCCGCAGGTAGTGCCATTTCCAATTTTCTGAGGAACTGCCAGTCCTGCTAAGTCCTACTTAGTCCCACTCAGTCCTACTCAGAAGAGCGAAGAAAATCATCTTAGGGAAGGAGAGGAAGAGAGGGATCTGGGAGGGAGAAATGAGAAGGAGGGAAAAAGAGGAGGCAGTTCAGATACAAGAGGAGATGAAGATGTACAGAGGGTCAGGAATTTGAAAGTAGGTATGTAGCAGTGGGGAAGAGGAAACTGGGAGTAGCCACTAGAAAGTCCCAGATGCCAGGACCCAACATGGATGACATTAGCTGAAATACCCAACAACGGGGAGAGAGAACCTGTAGAGACCATACTCAGTGAATAGGCACAGCCCCTGGTGGAGGGATGGGGCCCCCACCATCCACAAAAATATTATTCCAGAATTTCTCCTGTCAAAAGGAAATGCAGGGCCAAAGACTGGAGCAGAGACTGAAGGAAAGGCCATCCAGAGACTGCCCCACCTAGGGATCCATCTCATTTGCAGACACCAAACTCAGACACTATGCCAAAAAGTGCTTGCTGACAGGAGCCTAGTTTAACTGTCCCCTGAGAGACTCTGCCAGAGCTGGACCAATACAGATGTGGATGTATGCAGCCAAACAGGCATCCAAACATTGGACTGAACGTGGGGACCCCAGTGGAGAAGTTAGGGCACGGACTGTAGGAGCTGAAGAAGTTTATAGTCCCATAGGAAGAACAACAATATCAACCAACCAGATCCCCTCCCCCAAAGCTCCCAGGCAATAAACTACCAACCAAAAGAGTATGCATGCGGGGGTTACCCATGGTTCCAGTTGGATATGTAGCAGCAGACTGCCTCATCAGACATCACTGGGAAGGGAGTCCCTTGGTTCTGTGAAGGCTCAGTGAACCAGGGTAGGGGAATGCTAGAGCACTGAGGCAAGAGTGGGTGGGTACGTGTGGGAGCACCCTCATAGAGGTAAGGGAAGGTGGAGGGGAAAGGGGGCTTGTGGAGGGAAAATTGGGAAGAGGGATAAATTTGGAATGTAAATAAATAAAATAACCAATAAAAGAAAGCTCAGTGGCTAAGGCTAAGTGTGGGTGTCTAATCCACCAAGGCTGAGTGTAATTAGAATTGCTCAGTGGGATATGAAATAACCCCAAATACCCCATGTGTTGAACAATTGATGAGCCATCATTTTGTCATATCCTGTAGATGCCTTTAAGAGAAATCCTTACCACTAAGCCACCGAAATAGGACCAAAAGTTCATAGTCTGAAATTTTAAAAACCGGCATCAGTAAGAAGGTATGAAACTATGACTACTTGGAAATATGGTTCAAAGGCCTTTGTATATGGTTCACTTGGTGATTTGAGGTGAATTTGGTGGCTTGGTCTAGAGAAGTCCCAGAATTCTATGAGCAAAGTTCAACAGGTAATTCGGCAGACCACAGAGAAGACCCATAGGAAGATATTGAAAAGTTATTGAAAAGTGTGCACACCAGGTTTCATTTAGAACAAGGACTCCATTGGTATATGTCAACTTTTGACAATTATTTGTTTACATTATTGACACTATGAATGACATTTGAAATAATATAGCAGAGTAACTTCAAGACAATCCAGAATTTTAGATGTGAAAATACACTTACTTACAGCATTTTAGTGATGCTTGTAGTAATAATCATTAAAAAACAATACAAAGGGACTTTTACATTGAGTAAAGAAATATCCATTGAATGCTGCTAATAAGGTGGATAGGGTAGCTAAATAAATAGGCAACATAAACAGGAAATCAAATTCTTTATTGTTGGATATTATCAGGAAAGATCAGAAAGGTCCGAGGAATTGGCTAATTCCCACCTCTCCTAAGCTACTGGATATAAAAATGTAAACTCACTAGAAAGGCTTTCTCTTGAGAAGATGGTTCTACCTGGTAATCAGCTCACACTTTGGCAAGTAGGAGCTTGTTTCCCTGAGGCATGTTTTGTATGTGTTCCACTACCCATGCACTCAGATACTGTGGTTTAAGGTACTTAGACAGTTCTTCATAACCTATGTGATGCTGATTTCCAGGCACAAGACTTGTGAGATCCTGGAGGATTATACACAGAATTCTGAGAAGAACTTGGGAGGCCAAGCAGTAGGTAGCAGGTCCAATTCCTTATAAGTAGTCCCTGATAGGGTACAGAAATGCTTTAGATGTGGAGTGAAAATCCAAGGCAGCACTGGGTTAGATTATCTTTTGGGGTAAGAGATTTATTTTTTAAAAAATTGCTAATGGTATAGACTAAAACAGAGGCAGCAACACAGAAAGGTGCTAAAGAGAACTCAGTCCCACCTGGAAGTATGAGGGTCCTTCTTACAGATTCAGAGGAAGAAGGGTGAAAGGGATATACCAATCCATTTCTTCAAAGAGTTAGACAGAACAATTTGCAAATTCATCTGGAATAACAAAAAACCCAGGATAGCTAAAACTATCCTCAACAATAAAAGGACTTCAGGGGGAATCACCATCCCTGAACTCAAGCAGTATTACAGAGCAATAGTGATAAAAACTGCATGGTTCGGTACAGAGACAGACAGATAGACCAATGGAACAGAATTGAAGACCCAGAAATGAACCCACACACCTATCGGCACTTGATTTTTGACAAAGGAGCCAAAACCATCAAATGGAAAAAAAGATAGCATTTTCAGCAAATGGTGCTGGTTCAACTGGAGGTCAACATGTAGAAGAATGCAGATCGATCCATGCTTATCACCCTGTACAAATCTTAAGTCCAAGTGGATCAAGGACCTCCACATCAAACCAGATACACTCAAACTAATAGAAGAAAAACTAGGGCAGCATCTCGAACACATGGGCACTGGAAAAAATTTCCTGAACAAAACACCAATGGCTTATGCTCTAAGATCAAAAATCGACAAATGGGATCTCATAAAACTGCAAAGCTTCTGTAAGGCAAAGGACACTGTGGTTAGGACAAAACGGCAACCAATAGATTGGGAAAAGATCTTTACCAATCCTACAACATAGAGACCTTATACCCAAAATATACAAAGAACTCAAGAAGTTAGACCGCAGGGAGGCAAATAACCCTATTAAAAATGGGGTTCAGAGCTAAACAAAGAATTCACAGCTGAGGAATGCCGAATGGCTGAGAAACACCTAAAGAAATGTTCAACATCTTTAGTCATAAGGGAAATGCAAATCAAAACAACCCTGCGATTTCACCTCACACCAGTGAGAATGGCTATCAAAAACTCAGGTAACAGCAAATTCTGGCGAGGATGTGGAGAAAGAGGAACACTCCTCCATTGTTGGTGGGATTGCAGACTGGTACAACCATTCGGGAAATCAGTCTGGAGGTTCCTCAGAAAATTGGACATTGAACTGCCTGAGGATCCAGCTATACCTCTCTTGGGCATATACCCAAAAGATGCCCCAACATATAAAAAAGACACGTGCTCCACTATGTTCATAGCAGCCTTATTTATAATAGCCAGAAGCTGGAAAGAACCCAGATGCCCTTCAACAGAGGAATGGATACAGAAAATGTGGTACATCTACACAATGGAATATTACTCAGCTATCAAAAACAATGACTTTATGAAATTCATAGGCAAATGGTTGGAACTGGAAAATATCATCCTGAGTGAGGTAACCCAATCACAGAAAAACACACATGGTATGCACTCATTGATAAGTGGCTATTAGCCCAAATGCTTGAATTACCCCAGATGCCTAGAACACATGAAACTCAAGACGGATGATCAAAATGTGAATGCTTCACTCCTTCTTTAAAAGGGGAACAAGAATACCCTTGGCAGGGAATAGAGAGGCAAAGATTAAAACAGAGACAGAAGGAACACCCATTCAGAGCCTGCCCCACATGTGGCCCATACATATACAGCCACCCAATTAGACAAGGTGGATGAAGCAAAGAAGTGCAGGCAGACAGGAGCCGGATGTAGATCTCTCCTGAGAGACACAGCCAGAATACAGCAAATACATAGTCCAGTGCCAGCAGCAAACCACTGAACTGAGAACAGGACCCCCGTTGAAGGAATCAGAGAAAGAACTGGAAAGCTTGAAGGGGCTCGAGACCCCATATGAACAACAATGCCAAGCAACCAGAGCTTCCAGGGACTAAGCCACTACCTAAAGACTATACATGGACTGACCCTGGACTCTGACCTCATAGGTAGCATTGAATATCCTAGTAAGATCACCAGTGTAAGAGGAAGCCCTGGGTCCTGCTAAGACTGAACCCCCAGTGAACGTGATTGTTGGGGGGAGTGCGGCAATGGGGGAGCATGGGGAGGGGAACACCCATAAAGAAGGGGAGGGGAGGGGTTAGGGGGATGTTGGCCCGTAAACTGGGAAAGGGAATAACACTGAAATGTAAATAAATACTCAAGTTAAAAAAAAACAAAACAAAACTCTGATTGGTCACTATCAGAAGTAACCAGGCAGTGATGAGTTAAAGAAATCAGATAATCCATAAACATGTCTCCTGTAGCCACTACTGGAGGTCAATAAAATGGGAAGAGCAAAAATGAAGAGATATAATTTACATTACTTCTGGAAATCAGTTTATTTCAGAATCTGGAGTTGCCATAGTTCAAACAAAGTGAAGATGCTATACAAATACTGTATATTTGGCCCTGACTATTGGATGGCTTATGAAGTGAGAGTCAACTCAATGATATGGTAGATACTCCAAGAAATATGAGGTCCCAAAGACATGGACTTTTTTATAGCAAAGTTGCACAAAGTGAGTAGATCGAATCTATGAGTGAGGGTTTGGACTACACCAGCCCACTGAAGAGCACGTCCCATCACATACATCATGTCTATGTCCTGCAGCAAAAGGATCTAATATTTGCTCCACTGATATTCAGTCCTTCTCTGGTTCCATCTCTACTTCCCATGCCCCGTTCCTCCATTGTGGGATTGTAATGTTTGCCCTCTGACTATCACGCTGCTGTATATTGAGATATATTGTGCCCTAGTTAGGGTTACTGCTATGATGAAAAAACATTACCAAAACGACTTGGGAAGGGAGGGGTTTATTTGGCTTACTGTTCCTCATTCATCATTGAAGAATGTCAATACAGGCACTCAATCAAGGCAGCAACCTAGAGATAGGAGCTGATGTGGAGGCCAGGAAGGAGTGTTGCTTAGTGGCTGCTCTCCCTGCCTTCCTCAGATTGCTTTCTTACAAAACCATTCCACGTGTACTTTAACACACAAAGGATTGGACCCTTCATCATGGGTCATCACTTGATAAATGTTCTGCAAGTTGCTTACAGCCAGACCTTATAATGTGACTTTCCTTGCCCCCATGGATCATCAGTCAATACTGAAGACAATGGATTGGGGGGTTGGGGAATGAGTATGTACAGTAGTGAAATACTAGGAAGGACCAGCTGAAGGGAGACAGAACAACTTGAAGTGATTCAAGGGTTACATCGTTTTCGGTTAAGTGGGTAGGGATATACAGGGCGGGCAAAAGTCATTGCCCGAAGGCTTAAGATATTTAGATGCCATATTATGCATTATCATGGAGAGGCATTTCAGGAATCTCAGGTGTTTTCTCAATGATTCTTATCAGGAGAAAGAAAGTTGAACCTATATTCCAAGGCTACATAACATTATGCAGGTAAAGGCTAGTGGCAGGTAAAGTGGTAAAGTCGGAGAAGGGGAAGCCCTGCTAGTAAACACAGCCCTCCATTCCACACCAAAGCCAGAAGGCTGTCTGGATATTGGAGACTTTGACCTTAATTAGCAGGGTTTTCCCACGTTATATAGGCATTTTCTCAGTTGAGATTCCCTCCTCCCAAGTAACTTTAGTTGTGTTAAGTTGACATAAAACTATACAGCACATAAATTGCTTTTCTCTTGGGTTGTGTAGAGGCTGACAAGAACTTGACTTCAGTCTCAGAAGAGGCTTTGGACTCTTGAAAGAATGATAGGATTAAAGCTTTGGGAACTCTTATAGAGGGAATGGGCGGATTCTATGCTGTCAGCATGAGTCTGAGGAGAGAAAGGACCTCAGAGGTAGAATGGCTTGATTTAGGTATGGATAGTGTTGACTCACAGCAGAGAATTCAAAACTAAAATGTGACTGAATCAAGAAAGTTCTGTCCTGTTTTGTAGACTAAGACATCGATGTAATCATAAATTGATGGCATTATTAAGCATTGCTTGGTAACAATATATTAGGTGGTGATAGAAACTTTCAAAAGTAGAACCTTAATTAAATATTATATGTACATAATATATTCCATTACATATCCCATGTTATATATTATATATTATTTATTATATGTTACATATTACACATTATATTATATACTATATATTAGAAATATATATTAATAAAATCAGATCCTTAATTCAACTCTGCATAATTTTCAACATGAAGTAGAAAATTATTCTTCACTGTCAGTTCCAAGCAGCCATGGATAAAATGTTCTGAAATCATGTCCCAAAATAAATCATTCCTCATGTAAATTGATTTCTGGGTTATTATTGCTGATATGAAGCCTAATATCTGAATTAATTATAATTCATTATATGTATATTTATACCTAAGAATACATTAAATGATTCTTAAGATGAATTCATGAACGTTAGATGAAAATGGTAACAAAATACAGTAGACATTCAGGTATGGATCTAATTCTTGCCATGTATTTAGGAGTACATAGGGAAGTAACATGATATATTGACATTATCCAGATTGATTTTCATTGCTCAGTTCAAGACATATGACTTCCTTGAATATTCAATGTTTAGATAAATGAGAAAGTAGACTGATGATTGTGATTTCCCATTTATAATCTTTCTAAAATAGTCTTGGTTTCAACCCTTTTGAAAGTCTTCTCTAGTTTTCTTTCATACTTCAAAACTCTGCTAAAAATAATTTGCATTTAACCAATATTTAACTCCCAGTAAGATTCTTCATGCACTTTTTCTTTGGTAGGAAGTCTTTGTTGTCTTACAGATATTATTATTTAGAACATGAATTCATTGTGCGGTTAAACTAGGTATGAGAGAAATCAACTTGACATTGCTTTGGCCCTGAAGGTATTTTCTGGAAATAATTTTAAATACATTCCTTCTATGCTTAGCTGTCAGACACATTTCATCAAAAAGTAGCGGGCAGGGAAAAATTCAGATTCATTGAGAAGTAGCTATTTCATCTTTGTTTCTCTCATATTCTTAGCTGCTTTTTCCTCCCAAGTTTCCCACCAACACTTACCGATGAAATACATTGAAATTGCCTGATATATCCTAGTCCATGTACGAAACTTAGTATTGAGTCTTTATTCATTATTTTCACAGGGTTGTCAGACATTAAATAATTAATCTGCACAACACACTTGAGAAGTAGTGTGCATCTTCATCACCATGACAAAAGTAATGGCTCTCTGAAATGAAATAATCCGCCTAGGGCTACCCAAGCTATTACCAGGGGTGGACCAAAGTGTTCAGTCCCTTTCTCAGTTTGAGACCTCACTTCATCCTTTCCAATCCAACTAGGAATTCATGTTTTCATTTCACATAATTTTTGTTGAAGCAACTACGTAGTCTCAGTATAATTTGTGTGTGTTAGTAAGGTATATGGATGTGGAAAGCTCACTTTTAGTAGACAGTATGACCTTTAAAAAGATTTCATCTCAACTTGTTCTGATGGTGAGAAACAAATGTCAGTGTGTGTGTGTGTGTGTGTGTGTGTGTGTGTGTGTGTGTGTGTGTGTGTGTTCACATGTGTACAGGTACATGTGGAGGCAGGTATATCAGGTATCTTCTTCAAACACTCTTAATCATCTTACTTTTAGAAAGGATCTCCCCCTGCATCTTAAGTTCACTGATTTGCTGTATTGGCTGGCCAGCAAGTTCAAAGAAAACTCCGGTCTCTGCCTCCCCTGCCCTGGGGTGCCAAGGATGTGCTTCCATACACAGTTTTTATGTGGGCATAGGTATGTGAACTCATGCTTGTGCAAGAAGCACTTTCTTGACAGACAGCTCCAGGTTTCAACTATGTAACTGACAACCAGATGATGGATATGATGGATGGAAATGTGGATTTTTTAAAATGTCAGATAGTTGGTAAAGTTCAAAGAAATCAAGTACCTCCATTAGCATGTGTTGAACATTTAGTTCTTGCTAATAACTTTATGTGATGAAGGATTAATCATATTGTAAGTCCCATGGGCTCAAGAATTACTCACATGAATATTCACCTTTAAGCTCTGAGTCGTACTTAGAAATAAATTTCTCAAATGAAGCACAGGTCACTCTTCTTGGAGTCTCTACACTAAGTTCCTCAGAGTAACTATGCTTTTATATATCCAAAGTTAAGCAGCTATGCAAAACAAATCCACGCTGGCACTTATGACAAAATTAGCAGAATTTTACCCTCATCATGTCCAGCTGATAAACAGCCTTTGGTGAGCTGGACTCATGTTGCTTGTCTGCTAATTGGCCAGTTATATTCATTTGATGTTTCTGAGCCTCCAAACAAATTAAGGTTAATTGGGATCAGGGATGGATCAGCAACCTTAGTCCTCAATCCACTTAGTGGTTCCCTTCAACTCATTATGTTGCTTTCTGTTCATTTCAGATCTCTGCACAAAGTGTAGTTCTCTCTCCTTCCCTCTCACATCTCCATTACTATCTCTCCCTCTCTCTTCCCTCCCATGTATGATGGCTATTTTATTACAAAACATTTTGAAAACAGTAATGTGGAGGCAAGTGGTAAGTCCCAACACAAAAGGATCAATAGAATTGATACCTCTGAGATCAGACTGTATGACTTTCAACCATGACTTTCGCCATGATGCTTCAACATTAAAGCTACTACTCATTGAACACTTGTTGTAGCAAACAAGAGTGAGGCAGTTGCCATGCGTTGTATTATCGTTCCAGCAACCCTCCTTATTCCTGATTTATGAAGATGAAAATACTGTCCTCATCTAACCTGACTGCAAAGTCCCTACTATGAACTCAACGAATTTTATTCAACGGACAGAATAGGATTGGAATATCTATTCCCTGCCAGCTCCTACTGTGAATTAAATTTAGAACTTTGAAAAATAGATTCTTAGCTTGTGAAAATGGTATACTTCCCACTCAAGCCTTGGAGACAAGAGAGAATGAAACAAGTGAAAATTGATTTCAACCAGAACTTCACTAATGCTATGGTGCTCATACAAGGAAGGATACACATGCATTCAGAAGGGTGTGTATGACATTCTAACCCTAAGACAGACTGTTTTCTTCTCTTAGGTCCTGAAGTTTTAATATGTCCTTCCAAGTGCCTCTCACTAAACTCAAGACCCTATCCTTCAAAACATATTAAATTAGTGAAGAGAAATACGGAGGCTTAATCCACGTGGGTTTTTTGCCTTTATTAGTTTCTCCTTTCAATGGGCCATATTTCACTCACAAGAAGATATGGAGAAAGATATCTGGTATAAGTTTCTTCTACCATGAATTAGGCCCAGAGATCTAATTAAATTCTCTAGGATTACTGGGTAAGTACTTTTACCCACTCACAAAGCAAATCACTAGTCCCTATGAGGTTCTTACACAAATATTTTAATTGACTTTTATACTGTGAACAAAATGTATAAAATAGCTAGAAATTTTGTTTATTATTTAAAATATTCTGCCATTTTCCTGACCAGTGAACTCAATAATGAAAAAAAGCAGTTAGTATTAATGCATTTAGTAAAAATAAAATACATTAAGCTAAAGATAATGAATTATCAAAAAAGTTGATGGTTGAATTTTACAAAATGTAAGAGTTTGTAAAGCATCTATCTGCCTAGTCTTAAACAATCGCCAATGTGCTTCCTATCCCTCTGCTTCTAGTGCATTGCTCTAAAGTTTGTGTGAGCTCCAACTATCACTCTTTTTAATTCCTTTGTATGGCTTTTTTTTTTAAAGCTTTGAACCATTTCTTCACACGTTATGCTGATCAGAATTCATGAGGAATGTACAGGTATCTTTCCCTCCACAAAGACACTGCTTGTTTTCTTCTCTTTGTTTTGGAAAGTGTAGGTGTTTTGTGCTTCCAGGACTCAAGCCATCTACCTCCCAACCTAGCAGGATTGCAGTGATGTCCTCATGCTACAGCCCCAAGGCTTTCTCCAGGAATTAAGCTGCAACATGAAAAAGCTGGTCTTGTTTGTCTTTTATCTCAAGGATCGCAGTCCTTCTTTGCCTAATGTTTGATTGTTTGAGAACCAACATTCCATATCCTTTCTCTGGCTTTTGATGGTTTCAGGTAGAAAGTATTATTTTTAATGCTCTTACTTTTTTTCTTTTTCTTAATTTTTTTTATTTTTATACTTTATTGCTTATTTTATTTAAATTTCAAATGTTATGCCCCTTCCAGGTTTCCCCTTCACAAACCCCCTATCCCATACCCTTTTCCCCTGCTTCTATAAGGGAGCTCTCCACCCACTCATCCTGGCCTCACTGCCCTAGTATTTGCCTCTGTTGGAGCATCGAACCTCCACAAGATCAAGGACCCCCCCTCCCTTTGAGGCCTACGGATCCATCCCATCTGCAGACACCAAACCCAAACACTATTGCTAATGCCAAGAAACTCTTGTTGACAGGAACCTGGTATGACTTTCACCTGAGAGGCTCTGCCAGAGCCTGACCAATACAGATGCAGATGCTTGCAGCCAACCATTGTACTGAGTACAGTGAGCCCAATGGAGTGGTGAAGGGAAGGACTAAAGGAGCTGAAAGGGTTTGCAACCCATAGGAAGAACAACAATATCAACCAACCAGATCTCCAGAGCTCCCAGGGACTAAACCATCAACCAAAGAGTACACATGGAAGGACCCATGGCTTCATCTGCTTATGTAGCAGAGGAAAAGTATTATGTTTTATTGCCATGCATACATATAATAAATATTGGTAAAGTCAAACCCCTATTTCCTCCCTTCTATTTCTCCCCTATTTCTCCACCTCTAATCTCTCACAACTTACCGTGTTCTAGTTTTCTTTAAGTCCACAGTCCAGTTAGTGCTACCAACATATGTATGAGTGTAGAACCATGTAGATCAGGGGCCACATTCTTACAGAAAGCTGACCCTTCTTTAAGGAGCCATTCATAGCCAACAGGCCTAAACAGGAAGTGAGACTTCATAACTACCACTCTTGCACTGATTTGTGGTATGCTGTAACACCACCTATCTCATATGTACCGTCTTGTGATGTCTGGGAAGTATTGTTAATCTGTTGTAATCCATTACCTTTAACTCTTTCAGTCTTTCCAGTCCCTCTCCCACAGTGATCTCTGAGTCTTTGGTGAGAGGGTGATAAAAATATTCCATTTAGAATTGGGGACTTCTCAGAGTCTTACTCCTTCCATGTTAACCAGTTGTGAGTCTTTGTATTAATCACTCTCTTGAAAAATAGAAACTTCACTGATAACAATTGGGAGATGCAGTGATCTATGGGTATCAGTATAAGTCATTTGGAATCAGTTCATTAGGTTTAATACTATGCCAATTTTTCAGAATAATAGCAGATATTACCCTATGGCCTAGGATCAATCAAGCTATGGGCTCATGTGTTATTAACAGTGCCTCAATGTTATCTCTGTAATGCAACTGTCATGGTTTTCCATACATTTAGAAAGTCGGCACATTTGTGTTTCTAAATCTGCCTTTTATTTCTCATGGATTATGTAGATATGCTTTCAATAAACCATACTCATTGATAGATTTTTACATATTAAAATGGATTTCATGAAAACAGCCATGTTTTTCTTGTCCTGGTCTGTTAGGATCAAAAAAATAACTAAGCTTTCTTTGTTTCACCTGCAGAAAAGTTTTTGAAAACTGAATTTTCCTCTGATTTTGTATGTATTTCTTTTTAGATGCTATGAGCAGTAAACTATGCCACAGGAGAATCAGAGGGATCATATAAATTTTCTAAGGCAAAGTTGTGTGGTTAATACTTTCTGCAATGCTGGGGCCTGAGTATGACTGACATGCTTAATGAGTTTTGCTGAGGGTCTCTCAGCATCAGTATCCCTCACATTTGGGAATAGACAGCCCTTCACTGTAGGCGGGAAAAACATCTGTTGTATATATGTAGGAGAGTAAACATCTTCCTGGGCCTTAGTGCCATTACATGGCAGGAACAGTCTTAATTGCTAATAAGTTAGCCCAAGTTGCTGATAACCAAAAATGACTAAATGTTAACAAATGTCCCCAAAGGACAATCACTCCCAATCAACTCTCAGTGTTGTTGGTGGTGGACACTTACTGTTGATTAGGGAGACCTTCTATTCTTCCATATTTCTTCCTGATGCAGCTTGTGCCTCTATCGCCAGATTTGATATTCACCCAGCTGCAATACTCAGAAATATTCTTCACCTTCATTTCCCCCACAATACTACTAAGATTGGTATGTACTGCTGATACAAAATGGTGGCAAATTTGAGTATAATTGCATTTAAGGACAATGTGCAATTTTACAATCAAAATTAATCATAGCTGTGTCTGGAAATGCATAGACTACTGTCTCCAGTAGGACATTCAAGTCATTTTCTATACATCATCTAGGATCTGTCATTGGTAGGTGGCCTCTTAGTCCCAAGCCAATCTCATATCTTCATTCTCATTCCTTTATCTTGACTACTCTTCATTTCACAAACTCCGAACTCTATTTCCAGGTAGAAAGTATTTGCTCTGTTCACATCTGTTTCAGTGTGTAGCCAGCAGATCTTGCCACATTGGACCAAAGAAAGCCCATTGGACCTGTCAGTATAATTTTCTTAATATTAAAACTAATTGGCTGGTAGATGAATTATGAGACTCACTCCCTATGTATAAAGCATTTCCCATCTGAAACACTCTAGTCCAACTCTCTCCACTTGACTGTTTCCTCCTCAATGACAAAGTTCTAATTTAAATACCATGCTGTCCTGTGGCACTGATTATGCAATAAAGCAACTCTTCAATCAGCTTTGTCTTCTTCAGAAGAACCAGCTCCTTCTCTTCCCTTCTCTTATTGGAATCTGGAGCATATTAGTATCCAATTCTTCACCTTTGTGTCTTTAATAATTCTAAACTCCTTGAGACAGGTATGTATTTGTTGCTGTTTTTTCCAGCTATGTTCAGTGCCAAGGAGTCAATAGAAGTATTCCTTTGTTAATTACAAAATGAAGAGACTAATGCTACAAAGAACACAGTGTTTATAAGAGTACTATAAAATACACTTAGCAATTGCATGAAGGATTTAGTAACAAGGTCAGATGACTCACAATAAAATAAGGAAGTTATTTCTACCTAGCTAGAGAAAATAAACCAACCGCCCAAAGATATCTCAGTACGAGTCACGCAGGTTATGTCCCCTTAACTGCAAAGAGCTCGCTTATAATCGTGCAGCTCTTTTCCTTCACAACAAAGCACTAAATTGGAAATTTCTATTTTGATCCATCATGCATGTACAGAGAAATATTTAATCCTATTCAAGAAGAAACAATAGTTCCTTGGGAAATATAAATAATTGATAATATAAATAACTCCCAATTTTATAGATTCTCTATGAAACCATCATTTAAGAGCCTATTAATATGTGAATAGAGACCAAAAGAGAAAAAAGAGAAGGGACAGCCTTTGAAATTGCCTGAGAGGGGAATTGAGTTAGACTGGGCAGCAGCAATAGGCTTCCCTGGGGCCAGAAGTTATGACAGAAAATATGCAAAGTGGCCTTTGTTCACACCGTTCGGCTGTCTCACTCTGCCCTTAGCACTCCTCCCAACAGCACTACTGACATAAATCAATGCATCAAAAGAATTGCTTAATTCCAACACAAACTTCTTACCAAACTTACCTCTTCCTGTACACAAGTGCACTCACATAACCACATACATATCTTAAAGTAGCAAACGAGTTCCCCCTCAGCTTCGGCTTAGAGGTGTACACGGCTAGAGCTGCCGGTGAGTTCTGATTGCTCTATGTATTCACGTACACATACTAAAGATGAAGAAAAATAGGCTCAAAAATTGGGGGTAACAGCATAAGACCAAAAAACAAGATGTTACTAAAAATTAGAATCCAAGCTTTGTAGTTAAACTCCTGACTCCTACATCCCTGTCCTATTTATCTTAAAACTTATGAAGCAATGTGTGGTTCTTATTGGTTAATTCACTGCTGGTCACCACCCCGATCTTTTTATCTCACTGTGATAATTACTGTCATCTTAAAAATGAAGCCATTGGAGTTATAAAAATAAGATCCAATCCTTTCTATTAGTCACACAACTATCATAGAGACAGAACTAGATTTTAATGCAGCTATCTGGATGAAACCCACATTGTTTCCCATCTTATTAAATTATGAAGAGTTAAAGAAAAGACTCCTAGTCTGAAAATATCTTTCTGCCTCATTCTCAAAACTGCTCAGAAGTTATAAGGATGCAAAGAAAAACATTAACTCGGTAACAGTGTGTGAAATCATTCCCATGTAGAGGATTTCTCAGAGGGCCCAGAGGAGAGGGAAGACCGAATTTCAGACACCTGTAATACACTGGGAAAAGGATCTAAGGCTGAGAGGCTACAACTCTGGACTAATCTCAAGAGCTAACAGACACTGGGAGAGGAAAACCTGAGACAGCACATCCACTGAACACAAAGCAAAGCTCTAAAGAAAAGGATCTCATGAGCCTTGAACAATACGCACCCAGCCAATCCACCTTCAGAAATGATATCATCATTGGATTATTTGCTTGCACACTTAAAAAATCTTTTCTTATTACAAGCTTATTTTGAAAGCATTTCAAATGCACTTGTCATACAAAATTACAAAAATAAAGGTACCACACTGACAAAAAGAGGGCACCTAAATGTACTACCAGATGACAACGCCATCGTTAATGATAAGCATGGTGAACTGTCCTGTCTTTTCTATACCCATCCCACTTCCAGAAAGACCCGGAGGTGTATATATATTAACAAATGCCTGGGCTTATGCTAGGCTTGCTCCCCAACTCGCTCTTAACTTATATTACTCCATTTATACTATTCTATGTCTGCCATTTGACTCTTGATGACCTCTTCTCAGTTTCCTACATCTGACTTTCTCCGCATCTCTCCACACTCGTTCCCAGAGTTCCTCTCTCTGTCCTGAAGTTCCGCCTTTCTATTCTGCCCTTTGCTATAGGCCATAGGCTTTTGATTTTAATCAATCGGAAGGTGCCTTCAGCAGGCAAGGAAGGACAGAGACACATCTTCACTCAGTGCACAAAACCATGCCTCCCAAAGCATGATCCATGGAGAGAAGAAAATTAAAATAAGCACCAACCTTGAGACACAACGTCATGAGCACCACCTCAGCAGCTTATTGTTCCTGGTAATAAATGCTCAGTTTCACCATTCTGGTGGGTATAATTATTCATTTTTAATTTCGGAGATGAAGAAACAGAGGTAAATAAAGTTAAATAGTTTTCTAAGATCATGCAAAAACATATGGAATTGACATTTGAAATTAAGCAATGACCCTCCACATTGCACTCTTTTAACCATCAAATAATTAACTAAGATATAAAAAATCGAACTTTCAGTGTGGAAAAATTTCAAATATCTATTCCCAATGGAAGTATATAATTAAAAACGTTGCAATGGCGACTCCAGTATGGTTTAAAGAACATGAAGGAACATAAGGGTTTCTTCTGGGATAATGATAAGTTTTATGTCTCTCACTCCATAGTACATTAATAAATAAAAGGATTACTAGGATTTGTATGGTTTTGATACATAGGAACTATTATCTTCTACAATATTTTATTCACTTAATATTTAATGTCAATAAATACACTAACATAATCAAGTTGCTGATATTTTCAATTTACTTAATTTGTTAAAATCTGAGTTACTGTATCAATAAGGCTCTGGCAGAGCCTCTCAGGAGACATCCATATCAGACTCCTGTCAACAAGTATTTCTTGGCATCAGCAATAGTGACTGGGTTTGGAGGCTGCATTTGGGATGGATCCCCAGGTGGGGCAGTGTCTTGATGACCATGGAGACCCCAATGGAGGACTTAGAGAAAGGACTGAAGGAGCTGAAGAGGTTTGCAATCCCATCAGACACCTGTAATATCTGATAACAATATCAACCAACCAGACCCCCCAGAGCTCCCAGGGACTAAACCACCAACCAAAGAGTACACATGGAGGGAGCCATGGCTTCAGCTACAAATGCAGTAGAAAATGGCATTGTCTGGCATCAATAGGAGGAGAAGCCCTGGGTCCTGTGAAGGCTGGCTTCCCCAGTGTAGGGGAATGCCAGGGTATTGAGGTGGGAGTGGGTGAACGGGAGTGAGAACATCTTCATAGAATCAGGGGGAGTGCGATAAGGGGTATGGGAGAGGAGAGAAAGGGAATAACATTTGAAATGTAAATGCATAAAATATCCAATAAAAATGAAGAAAGAAAAATCTGAGGTACCATTTAAAATCAAAACAAGAAATATCAGTTAAAACTTTCAAAGAATTAAAAATTTAAAGAGCAAAACAAATCATCATATGTATGAATTCTCTTTGAAAACTGCTGGTCACAAGATTCCTGGGAAGTAAATAATTTCTGTAAAATAATTTCAAGAAAATGTAACTTCATGTTTTTACTACTGCTTACATGTGTTTGTATATAATATATGTACACACACATATAAAATTGGGTTGCAAAATTGTAAGTTTCCATTCCTGATTTTTAGACCCCTTTTCTGGGGCATGTTTTCTCTTATCTTCTCATCTCCCCAGCTCCTGTCCATGTTTTACTCTTTCTGCCACCAGTGTTGTACCTCCTCATTTTTCTTGTGTTTGTCTTATGCCATCTAACTGTCCTTAATATATTTGCTCCCAATGTCCCATTCCTAATTGCCTGGGCCTTACAAGCATTCAAAACATCGTAGCCAGTGCCCAGACTGACGTGAAAGAGAGCAATGGGTTTTCTTCCTGCACTTACGTGACCTCGTTGGTGTTTTATTGCTCGTGTGACATTTCTAGCTCCATTCTTTTACCAACAAGTTCCTGCTTTCTCTTCCTTTCCTGTATTGTGTACACATACCATGTTTTCATTACCTCTTTTCATGTTCTCCTGGTGATACTTTTAATTACTGTGCACATTTCTTGTCCACTGGTCCATACAGATGATAAAATGTCCTTACATGTCAAATCACCCTCCATTTCTGGCTTAACAAATTACAACAAACAGCTATTGCCTAACTATGGAACGCTTTACTCTACGTGAGAGTGGTCAAATCACAACCTTCGAAATCATATAACTTGACACGCATATGTCATAGCTGCAATTGTTTTCTTATTTCAAATTTCACTTATCAAAAAAGCTAAACTAACAGGGACATTACAGATAAATTGACAAGTTTCTACTGACATTCTGGTCTCTGAGTTAACTCCAGGGATTTTATTTTCTATGCTTATGTCAACCTTTGTGGAACAGGTTTAGGGCGTGCGTCTGAGATGTGTAATAGGTGCAAAGTAAGCACTAGGTCCCACCTGCCCGGATGCTACACTTATCTCAGCCGCATGTTCTTTGCCTTTTTTAATGACTATTATACTTGCATTATGTTATAATGGCATGCTTGGAAATATGTACATACATGTGGATTACCAAATAGAAGAAATTCCTAAATGTGACATGAGATAGGATGAAAATAAAGAGTAAGAAGAATACATAAAGTGATTAAGATCAACATTCAGATATTTACATTCATTTGGGGTTTTTGTTGCTGTTGTTGCTGTTGTTTTCTCTTCTACATTTTATTATTGGATTTGCTTTTTTACATTTCAAATATTATTCCCTTTCCCAGTTTCCCATCACCCTTCTCCTTCTTCTATAAGGGGTCCCCACTCCCCATGCACCCCCTCTTGCCGCCTCATTTTCTGAAGGACCTTCCCAGGCTTACTTTCTCCCCACCCACTGACTGTACTGAAATCACTTCTGATCTTTCCCCGTCACCCCTTTACATAACACTTGTTCTAAGGGAAGAATTTGATGAATGATGAATTTAATTATGAAGGGAATTATGGATTTGTATAAATTATGTTCAGTAGTTGTTGAGCACCAAACATACAACAACATAAAGAAAGAAAGTATGAGTGGGAAACACGAACTTTTCTGAATCTAAACTATTTGACAATGTAGGCCAAGACCTATTGTCACATGAATTTTTTAAAAGGGAGAAAAAGGTACATGTAGTTAACATAAAATATTTAAATACAGAGAACTTGACTTTTGACAAGACAGGATTACCATCCATTTATTTCATCCAAAATAAGGTGGAAGGTGTAGTTCTGTGTAATATAAAAGTTTAGTGCCCCAGAGAATAGCATATAAAATATCCTGAGACATGAATGGAGAAAAAGTATGTCAATTACTATGTTTAACACTGTATTATATTTTCTCCAACTGTATTTATACCTAGAAGTTTTGGTCTAGAAATGTCGTGCAATCTTCCTGAAAAAAAAATCTTATTTTTGGTTCATAGACATTGACTTTCCACTATTGGCACATGATGAATATTCACAATGCTACTGCTACATCCAGGAGTTACTCCAGCTTAGTGGGTAAAGTACTTGTCTGAAAACCCAGAGTCCACATCCTCAGACTTCACAGACAGTCAGACATTGTCCATTTCTACAGGACGGATGAGAGGTGAATAACTTACATTGTCCTCTAGCTTCCAGGAGCATGCTATGGCACACGTGTGTCCTACCCTAACACACAGGACACATACACACATGCGAGTAAAAGATAAAAAGATAGATAGAAGAAGGAAGGTAGGGAATATTGTGCACCCAAATTAAGGATACATAAAAAAGCACTAAGAAAATATACTGGTATTTAAACTAAATAAAAATATGTGGGGAAAGAACTTGAAAAGAAACATGATGCAATGACAGAAAACTCTCTCCTAGGAAACATGAGTTACTGACTGAAAATCTCAGTGCCAGGCATACATAGTCATTAGTCAGAGAGGTACCCAAGAGGTACAGAAAGAAATGCAGGCTTCAGCCATGGCCACTGCTCTTGGTTCTCAAGTCTATGCCAAATCAAATTGTTGAATATACCACACATTTTGAATGAAAGACACAGAAAAATTAACTTTAATTGACCAAAAAACTCTCTCTGTTCCCAAGCTCATGTGGTGTCAGAAAAAGCTATGCTGGCTGCTGGGAGAGAAAACATCGTAGTCATCATAGACAATGCATGATACAATACTGACATACCTGGGAAGATGTGCCCTTTGAGAGGAAGGAGAGAAGAGAGAAGAGAAGAGAAGAGAAGAGAAGAGAAGAGAAGAGAAGAGAAGAGAAGAGAAGAGAAGAGAAGAGACACAGTGGGGATTTATTAGAATGTCTTGTAGGCTGTGGTACAGCTAAGGCAACAGTGGCTGTCTATCAAGGGAAGATCCAAGAACCTAGTTGAAGCTCATCCATGGGGCTGGATGTCTCAACTGGCCTTCATTATATGCTGGAACCTGAAAGATACAGGCTTTAAAGTAGTGATGAAATGGAATTGCCAGAGAGAGTGAAAGCGAGAGCAAGCAGCCAAAGAAAAAGACCAAGCTTCCTTCTTCCATATCCTTAATACAAGCTGCCACTAGTAGGTATGGCAGATTAAAGGTGGACTTTCCCATCTCAAAGACCTGGATGAGACCTGGGTCATCCTATTACAAATGAATTAATTAACAAAATCCCTCACCTGTGTACACAGCCACTCTTAGTTAATTCCAGATGTATTCAAATTGACAACCAAGAATAGCCATCCCAGGGGAAACCCAAACACTTTCTGATTGAATATGAGGCTTGCTCTATAGAACAGTTTTCATGACTGGAATTGATCACTTTTATAGCACTTAGGAGGACTAGCTGTTGTTATGCTAAACATTCATGCTGTCAAACTGCTTTATACATATTTGTTTTTATCTGTGTCCATAGGTTTTTGTTAGTGTCAAGCTTTGCGGGCAGCCTCTTTACACGGTGGTAATAGTTAAAACAGAAACTCTTAACCAGCCAAGTTTCGAGGGCTCAGCAGCAGATCAATCTTCTTTATAAACTCCCCCTCACCATTCAAAGTTTAGAGAATATGTCAGAACAGTGATTGGGAAAAATAGAGGAGCTGGTGGATGAAAAAAAAGCTGTAAATCACTGATTTCTGAACATAGATGTGGCTCTGCAAACACCAATTCCTGGCAGCTGTGGTTACCTGCATAAAACTGGCACAATGTCACGGGAGTCAAAAATCCAACAAGAATTGAGGAAGTAGTTCCCCAAAGTTGAATGGTTGCAATGACATATGGGTAGAGAAAGATGGTACAATGATAGATGTATTTGCAAGGAATGGAGAAAGCATATTTTTGAAAATAATGCTGACTGTTGAGAAGATAGTGTACACAATGATTAAACAAATTAAATAAAACAGTTATAAGGGAGAATATTATTTCAAGCATAAAAGAATTGTTCATAGGTGATGCAGACACGTAGTTTGTCACAGGGTGTATTCTGAACAGGACAGCACAGAATGCCTAAAGAAAGCTAAGCAGGTTTTCCACATAATCCTAATTCAATCAGCTCAACATATAGAAGGTAAAATACTCATTATTTATCATACATTCAAGAACATGTAGGATTATAAGGCATGAACTGTTTAAGATATTAAATATGTAATAATTGTATAATTGATATTCAAATATGATTTCTGAAATTCTCTGTGGTACATTTTATATTTTTGGTTTTCTATGTTTCAAAGTATATCTGTACCATTCTGAATTAAGTTGACTTTCCTTTCAAGTCATAACTCTTGGAAAATTAAGGATTTCTGAGTTATATATTTCCTCTTTCATCTGCCAACTGATGAATACATTGGTTTTTATGTCCCAAACATCACCAGTCTGCTCTATCCTCTCTTCTGTTACTGTGTGGTTTGGACTCTCTTGGTTATCACATGGAGTCCAATATTTTTTGAAACTGTCTGTTTTCCATCTCAGAACTGTCAAACATTTGTTATGGTGTTCATTAATCTTCACACAATACAAAAAATAGACATGTGGGTCTCTGACTCAGAAAACTTCAACTCTTTCCAGTTTCCATATAAATCAGCTTCTAGCTTTCCCTCATGGCATGTAACCCTGCAATGTGTAACTCCGTCTTTTGTCTTTTTTCAAGCCATCTCTACATAGGAACTGTATCTACTAGGACTCTCAACTCATAATATTTCATTCTTAGTAAATGGGAATCCCAAGGTCTAGGAGTCACAAGTCCAACTTTACAATGTAAATAAATATTTATATGCTAGCCTTAACTTGGTGTTTATAATTATATTAAGACATATTAAGACTTTATATTTTAAAAATTCCTCTAATACATCTTTGATACATTTCTATATGTTTTATATTTTATATTAAACTGACAAAATTCATACAGAAACTCTGCCTTAAACCTCAGATTTAAGTTTTCAAATACTTAAACGATAGGAATTTCTAATAAATTGCAATGTCTAGCTTTGTGTATTTATGACCCTTGACCAGATATCTTAACTGTATTATAGGATTCACATTCTAATTTTTTGGCTGAGGAATAAGGCATGTCCCTTATGCACATTATCTCCCATACTTAAGTTCCTATGATTTATTCATCAAAATTATTTGGATTGCAAATTGTCCATGCTATCCTAAATAAAACAGAAAATTGTCAAAGGATATCGAGGTCAGTCTCAGAATTGAACCAAACATCATAAAAATGTCAAACACCAGGGCAACTCCTGGGACCTGAGTAGCAACTTTTACCATATGGTGGCTTGATTTCACCTACTTCTGTCTTTACATATTTCAACCCAGATAAAAACAAAAAAATGCAAGCAAAAGTCCCCTGAAAGGTAGATTCTGATTGTCCTACCTGAGGCATAAGACTGAATGTTGGATCCTATGACCATGACTACACAAAAGTTTTAGTATGGATGTGGCATGATTTAAATCTGAACTTCACTAAAAAAGTCATACAGAGAGTGGCTGTGTGGATAATGAAGCCAACCTCATTTTTCTGGATGCATCTAGTAATATAATTTTTGGACCTCTACAAATTAAATAAACAGACCTAACCTAGAATATTTTGAAAGCTACAAGTATCTACAGAATCACTCTAAAATGTACTTAATCTTGTTATAAAACAAATAAAAAAGAAATGACCCTGAAGGCATGGAGACACAATTCAAACAGTTGACCTTGGAAGGAAGGAGGTTGGGAGAACCCTCCAGAATATACCAGAGACCTGGCAAGTGAGAGTCTCTCATGACTCAAAAGGGTGCCCCTAGATGAAGTGTCCTACAGTAGGGAGAGGGAACTTATTGAGCCCACCTCCAGCAAAAAGACAGGGCATCAAGTGAAGGATGGGGTTGCTCTGAGCCATAGCTGTTCCTGTCTGAACAAACTGCAGGGATGGAAACGCCGAGGAGCCTGAGGAAAAGAAAGCTCAGTGACAGGCCCCAAAGTGGGATCCAGCTCAAGGGGAGGTCACAAGACCTGTCACCATTACTAAGGCTATGGGTAAAACTCATAAAAAACCTATCATGGCTGCGCTACGAAAGATCCAACCAGCAGCTGAAAGAGTCAGATGCAGTCATGCCCACCCAACCAATGAACAGAAGCTGCTGACCCCTCTGGTTGAATGAGGGAAAAGCTGGAGGAAGGCGAGGAGGAGGGCAACCCTGTAGGAGGACCAGCAGTCTCAATTAACCTGGACCCTTGAGATCTCTCAGTCATTGGATCACCAACCAGGCAGCGTACACCATACACCAGCTGAGATGAGGCCTCTAACACAGTACAGCAGAGGACTCCCAGTCTGGGTTCAGAGAAGATGCACCTAACCCTCAAGAGACTGGAAGTCCCAGGAAGTTTAGAGGTCTGGTGGGGTGGGTGGGGCGGGGACATCCTCGTGGAGACCGGGGGTGAGGGGGGGGTTGGTATGTAAAAGGAAAAACATTTTTACTGACTTGTGAGTTTCACATAATGCACCTGAGCACCTTTACTTGCAGATGTTGATTATAATCAATCATTGGTTTTAACAAAACCATTATGTACTGCTGCACTTCAGTGGAACTGAGATCAGTTCCCCGTACCCATGTCAACAGCTCTCAGTCACCTGTAATGTCAGCTCCAGGAAACCAGCGGCTTTTTCTGGCTCTATGAATACTTATACCAGGACACAATCATATTCTCACCAAATTAAAGTGAAATCAAATGTTTGTATGTTTGTGGAGCCCAATGTAGGAAGATTATTATTTTAGATGGATTCAAAAGTCTTGACAGAAAAATCAAAGGTATTAAAAATTATTATCAAGGAAAGAAACCACAGGAATTATTCTATATTAGACCACAGAATAGTCTATATTCTATATTAGAACAAAACAAGCAAACAGAAGGAAAATGGCAAAGAAAGGGCACAAGAAACAGATGTGGAACCCAGAGACACACTTGTTCACACACTCAGGAGTCCCATAAAAAACCGGAGGGAAAATATATATGCAAAGGACATGTAAGAAAACAACAAAAAGAACAACAAAAAGAGAAAGAAAGAAAGAAAGAAAGAAAGAAAGGAAGGAAGGAAGGAAGGAAGGAAGGAAGGAAGGAAGGAAGGGAAGGAAAGGGAAGAGAAGGAAGGAAAGGAAGGAACAAGCCCCAAACCACAGTATAACAAATCCCCATTGAGAACATTTTGTGTTGTTTATGTTGACCGTCTGATGTCGACCGTCTGCTTCTGAACATGCAGTCTATCTTTAGTTTGTTTCCAGAGTGAAACGCCCTTGGAGAAAAGTAAAATTTCATTTGAATGTGGTTATCAACCAGAGATAGCTTCTGGATTAGGGATGTGGCTTTGTGTCCTCTTCTCCTTTCTGCTGTAGGACACCATAGCGTCTAGACCTGTGCAGATCCTGAGCCTGCTGCCAAGACAGAGCATTTTCAAGACAACACCTGATTTAAGAAAAAAAGCAGATCCCTAATTAACAAAGCAAGAGAGCTGCTGAAAGCAGGACTAACATTAAATTTGCTGGGTCTGGGACAGTTCAGGTTTTCCTTTCCCAGACTACTGAAACTCCAAGATTCCTTTTCTTTTGACTTGTCATTGTAGAAATATTATCTATCTGTCTGTCTATCTATCTATCTATCTATCTATCTATCTATCTATCTATCTATCTATCCATCCATCCATCCATCTATCTATCTATCATATATAATGCATCTATCTCTTTTGCCTGTGTGTAGTGCATAACACATGTCTATGTGTGCATGTGTTGGAAGCTGATGCTGGGTGTTTTATTTTATTTTCCTTCATCTCATTTTTCAGAGACAGAATCTTTCACTGAACACAGAGCTTACCAACACAAGTAGACTGTAAGACCTACAAGCCCCAGGGACCCTTCTATGTCTGCCTCCCCAGCACTGGAATTGATGGTACATATACCACAGCCAAAGGGATTTATCATCATCATCATCATCATCATCATCATCATCATCATCATCATCATCATCATCATCATCATTCATGGTTTTGTAACAAGCATGTTCCTGATTAAACTGCCTCCAAACCAAATGAATTACTTTTTATCTCCAGAGCAGGGAATAGTTGGAGTATAGAGAATAAAAGAGGAGGTAAGGGTGTATCTGCAAATATCAGCTCACACGACCTCATAGCACTTATTTGCTTTAAGAGTGGCTATCTCTAGAGGAGGAGGAGGAGGAGGACGAGGAGGAGGAGGAGGGAGGAGGAGGAGGAGGACAAGAAGGGTGCAACCCAAAGTCATATAGCCAGAGAAAGAGACAAACTTGAAACTCAAGTTAGGCTGACTTCCACACCAATGTTTTCATTCACTTCCTGATCCCCAGTGGTCCCATGACAATTTTTAAATTATACTTTATAAGATTAATATTCTGAAGTCTCTCAAACTATTTCTTAGCTACCTTTTAAATGTCTGTCAGCTAATTATCTCTATATTATGAAATATGTGCTGAACTGGAGAATCTGCCATAGGTTGGATGTGCTCAAACACAAATGACTTATCAAAGCTAACCATTGTTATTCCCACCACCTTCCAGCCCAGTGGATGAAAATATTAGTGAATCTCTTCCTCTCTGGTGCCTGGGGCTTAGACACTGTTGAGAAGTGTTTGGCCTGTAACCTGGACTGTGTCTTTTTCAATGGTAAGCTAGAAACACTATGCCATTAGGTTCATTGTCAGTAATTCATGTCACAAATTTCAATAAGTTTTCAACACTTGCAAGTGAAATACATAAGCAATAGTACAATACATGGGGAAGATATAATTTAATGAAAGCTAGATTTTTATAATATATCATGTCTTCTTTAACACAGAAAAACAACATTTCAAGCTCAATTTAAGTTACAGACAAACCATCTTAGGCCTTTATTATTGATTACTGAGAGGTAATTAGAACACAAAAGACATTTACGATTTTGCTATACTAAGAACTTTGAAAAATATTACATTCTATCTGATGGCTTCACTTCTTCAGAACATTTCTAGTGTTTGCCAGAGAAGCTGCATTAACACTGCTCTGAATAAGTCTAATCTAAGTACTTAAATGAGAGTCACCTGAAGTAGATGAAAATGTTGTTACAGAGTTGCAACCCTTTAGAATCATAATGTGCTAAAATATTCTAATCTTTGTCACCATTTTTAACATCAAGGTTTTCATAACTAATTTTTAACATTTCATCTTTTATTTTCTAAGTTAAATACTGTCTATTATTAATTATGAATACTGTAGTTGTATCTAAAAAGCCAGTCTGGGAAAAGCATCAATCATTTGTGTTAAACAAATATGACTCCAACCTATGTCCTCTCTGAACAGACCCTCACTGTACCCATTTTTTATGTCCATTTCTGAATATTCTTCTTACGTGAATCTGGCCCTTTAACATCTGATTAGGGTTTAATTGAAAGTCCCACATCTCTCATTATGAAATAAGCAATTAACCTTATATTTAACAGAAATCAATAAAATAAAATTACCTCTTGGGTTTGAGAACATATCAGTAAATTAAATTAATTAACAGTACATAGTGGGGTAAAAAGGATGGCAAGAATTTAAGGAAGAATTGGTTTTGTTGTCTGTGAATACAAATAACATCCAATGGGCAGAGGACCCTAACAAATAACAAAACTTCATATAGACTCTTCATAGCAAAAATGATTTCGGGCTTAGTTAACTTGTTAAAACAATTTTGATGAATACATTATATATGTTTAACTTTTTTCAGTTGAGTAGGGATATGATAAAATCCGAATTCTTTACCACTCTAGAACCTCCCAATTAACAAGAAGGTTATTTTAGTCTTCATATGGCTTCCAACTTAATACTCATTTCTTAATGAACAAGATTTCTGCGCAGATCAAAATGAAAGGGCATCTACTCCCTCTCCATCTTCTTCTAACAGACCATCTAGTAAAGTGAGTGATCTCTCCCAAGTGGTAGGCTTGTACAATCAATGACTCTTGAGTGAATTAATTCATAAATCCAGGAAATAGAATTTCTTGCTCTTCTAGTAGGGAGGCGCCTTTTCTTGGGTCACAATGATTGCATGAGGTTGTCTTCATTTTAATGTCATGCAAAAGCCACAGCAAGTTCAGGATGGTTGTTTTGGGGACTTGTGTCTCCATCTTAGCTCTAGTAGCATAAGTAGATGTGAATCGTCGCCTTAAAGTCTGTGTTCTTCTGGGATGTCTTCTGACCTTCAATACGGTCCATAGATATTCTTTCTAGAACAGGGTTACTTGCATCTCTAGGTTAAACATTATCTAACAAAAGGCAACTAGAAGGTGACTGAAGATAGCAGGTTGATTATGCTCTATCTTACCTCTATGAAACCCCTGGTTCGTTTTCACCTCTGCCTCTGACATTAAGGTTAAACCTTCTTTTCCAAAATTTTATACATCTGTATAAAGAAATTAATTTCAAGTTTTCAAAGAAGAAGATGGTTGTGTAGGACAATCCATAATATCTGTATGTGTTTGTAGGAGTGTTTAATGAGTTCAAATTAATTGAAAATTTTTACTGCATCATGTTCACAATTTTTTAAATATTAAAAGGATAAGTCTACACTTAGTTCTATTGTTTGCAAGTTTACATACTCTAACTAAATGGCATCCTAAAAATAATTAAAATGGGCTAATTGTAACTTTGCTTTGCCACTTTCAGCCTTTGAGGTTTTATGGTTCCTTAATGTCTTCTGTAGCTGTTTAATTTCTTCATGCTTCAGTGGTTACAGCTAATGCGTGTCACAGAGCTGTTGGGAAG
Organism: Rattus rattus; assembly: GCF_011064425.1. Lineage (NCBI taxonomy): Eukaryota > Metazoa > Chordata > Mammalia > Rodentia > Muridae > Rattus > Rattus rattus. The sequence goes on from NC_046164.1 coordinate 28,192,987, forward strand.
GGAATGACCTGAAAACTGTCCAAGTCACTGAATGAAGAGCAACTTTGAACAGAGAATTACATTTCAGAGACTTTTGCAGAGAGGGTCGAATCAAGGTCTCACAGCATCCATGTAAATTTATCTGGCATCAACATCGCCAATATCACCTAACATTACATTTTGTGTGTAATAACTTAACTGATACATAAAATTTTTAATATTTATATTTAGTGAGGTAATATAGGAGGTTACCACATACTTATAAATTCTGTAATCAGGTTAAATGTGTCTGCCTTTTCAGATATTTATCACCCTTTATAATAAATACATTCAAAATCCCCTTTTAGAGCATTTTGAAATACAGCTTATACACTCACAGTCTTAGTACACTATGACATAGCATATGTCTTATGGTACAGAAGCCATATTTCTGGGTGTATCTTGCTGTTTCTACTAGTATTTTCTTTATAACGTAATATACTGTGAGATTTCTAACTTTGGTTCCATTGGTAATTATTTATTTACATGATGGCTTTCATCACGAAGCTCTAATATTCTGCCACAGCAGCAGTTGCTAAAACATGGCTAACCGGTGGTCTTCCCTGCTCCTGAAGCTCCTCTAAGTAGCTTCAAAATCAAATCCCTCTCAAGATTTTCAAGGCTATCTTTCATCTGTCCTGGCCTTTTCTTCTATTATCATCTCTCTACTATATGGAAATCCACACCAGAAATGTGCTACAGTTTCAGGTTTGCCCTAACAATGATTATAACTGAGTTAGAACAAAGGCATCACAGCTGTAATCTGTGAGCCAGATGTGGCCTGTAGACTGTCCTTCATCACCTGTAGGTGCTTGCTACAAAACCATGAATCATCATCATCATCATCATCATCATCATCATCATCATCATCATCATCATCATCATCATTATCATCCCTTTGGTTGTGGTTATATGTCCCAGCAATTCCAGTGCTGGGGAGGCAGACATAGAAGGGTCCCTGGGGCTTGTAGGCCTTACAGTCTACTTGGGTTGGTAAGCTCTGTGTTCAGTGTAGGATTCTGTCTCTGAAAAATGAGATGAAGGAAAATAAAATAAAACATCCAACATCAGCTTCTTATACATATATACATAGACATGTGCTATACACTACACACAGGCAAAAGAAATAGATACATTATATATCATAGATAGGTAGGTAGATAGATACATAGATACATAGATACATAGATAGATACATAAATAGATAATTAAAATATTCAATCACACATGTCCTTATAAAATAAGGTCACAAAAGACACTCTCACCACTTCTGAAACCTACAAACCTTGACTCTTTTGTGATAACTAAAATATGGGTCAGTGTGCTTGTCTTGTTACACACTTTTTATTTAATCTTTATAATTGCATATGTGTGCACACATTTTAATCAAGATTATCTTTAATTTACAGGTTAAAAATATTAACTAAATTTGGAAAGTAAAAATTTGATCATTTATTCATAACGCAGTTTTAACCAAAGTGATACAAACAAGTGTTAGTGGCTTTTTTATTGGATATTTTATTTATTTACATTTTGTATTCTTCTCTTTAGAAGATGGTTTAAGGAAAGAGAACTTTGAGAATTACGGCATGAATCACAAAACAAATTGTGGCATAGAAAGTAACTCTGAATCAACAAAAAAGTTTTTATTCAATTACTATGAAGCATATAATTTGCTTTATTAAGTTTTGTTTAATATCCATAATTGACAATGATATTAAAACTATAGTGTGCGAAGTCTGCTATAGTGGCTAATCACACAATGGAAGCAAAACAACTTAACTGCTTTTAAGTTCAGAACATAAAGATGTTCAGGATTAAAAATAAATCCCCCAAATACAAGTACATTCTATATCTGACAGAAACAAATGTATAGTTGCTGGGTTTTGTAGAAAGACCACTTAATAGAGATTAGCTCCAAGAAATGGTAAGGCTGCTTCAAGAAGATAGCTCAAATGTGCCATTTAAATGACAGAGAGATAAGAAAGGCATAACTAGAGATCCCAAAACATTTTCATTGCAGTAAAACAAACACATAGGTTCTTACAGCAATCCCTCCAGGGTATGGACAATTTGTTCATGAGAACCTCTTAGCTTTGCTCCTGAGAAAGCACAATAATTTTAAGGTTGTGAAAATAATCAATTTGGTCTTGAGGTTCGGGAGTAGGATGTGATGGTGAGTTGACAAAGTCAAGAGGATATTCTGCAGCCATTCAGATTTAAAACCTGCACCGGCATCAATCTGCACATTTCCCACGTCACTGAAACACTTGGATAGTTAAAAGAGAATTATTAAGTGACTTAAGAAAATGGATGACTCACAAACAACTTATGTGTCCAATTTGAGAATATTCTCTTGTGTGTGTGTGTGTGTGTGTGTGTGTGTGAGAGAGAGAGAGAGAGAGAGAGAGAGTGTGTGTGTGTGTGTGTGTGTGTTTGTGTGCACGCACGCATGTATATGTGAGTCTGTGTGTGTCCTCATGCTTGAAGAAGATTCTAGAAGCTGACGTTCAGTATCTATTTTACTTGCTTTCTACCTCGTAATTATTTGAGACAAGTTCTCGCACTGAACCTGCTCATGGGTTTAGACTGACTGGCCATTCATTTGTATCTGTCTCTGTCGCTGAAAGATGATATGAGAGCTGTCACAACTTGTTGTTATAGGCTATCAATAATAAAACTGATATTTAAAACGCGTGTATTGAACCTTGAAATTTCAGTTCTCCTGGGGGCATAATATTTAAATCTGTGAACTGATAATGCAAACAGACTATTAGTCTGGAACTTTTGGTAATTTTAGTGATATTAATGTTTTAACAGAAGAAGGGATATTTTTATGAAAGGTAAGAGCTAAGGTTTGCCTTTCTTATTTCTCTCACTATAGGAAGAATGTTGATGTATTTTTACAAAACATTATTATGTGAGTAATAGTTCAATAACAATCATAGGCAGTAATCAGGATAATGCTTATGCTGGGAAAAATTCTAAAAGTTGCTCTAATGAATTAAATTCCTTTTCCATCAAAATAATATTCACATGTCAGTTATTACTGGCACCTAAAATCCTTCCTTTTCATCACAAATTTAAGTAAATATCATAGTAAGCGATGGTCAGTTTTGAAAATTCTTCCTGAATTTAAGATAAACCACACCAAAATATCACTTCTTACATCTCCATCTACACATTTTCATACTTCTTTCTTCCTGACTTTAGAAACAAAGAAGTTTAAATGTGTTTTCCATTGTGTATTGTACTTACATCAGTCAAACCATGTCACGTCTGGAAAGAGGATTACCTACTCTCTAATTCCTTTCCACTTTCTGCACTGCATCCTCAACTAAACCCACCTTCCCATTGGCTGTGTACACCACTCATATTGTGATATACCTAAGTAAATTGTCAGCTCACAAAGCCAGTAGCATCCCTGCTTTGCTAGAATGCTTATCCCATCAGTTAAATGTCCCATTGTCCTTAAAGCCAGTATGTCCACCCCTGAAACTACTAATGACTTCACTTTATAGGTGATGCTTAGGCTCTAGGGTATGCACTCTGAGTTCCTTTGATTTAATTGTTGTCTCTGCATTATTTTAAAACCAGACATAACGTGCTTATGTTTGAAACCCATCATATTTAACTGATTAAGGTTCCTCTTCCTTCTGAGACGATGACTGTAACCGTTTGACTAAGGAATGTCTCCTGTAGACTCAGGCCCTTGAGCACCTCATTCCAGTGTGGTGCTATTGTTAAAGGAGGTTATGAAACTATAGGATGTGGAGCCTTGCTGAAGGAAATATGCCACTGGGCACAAGAGTGAGAGCCAACTAACCTGGACTTTGGGGCTCTCAGAGAAAGACCCACCAATCAAACAACATACACAGGCTGGTCCACCGTCACCGGCGCATATGTAGCAGATGGGCAACTCGATCCTTATCTGGGGCCCGAACAACCAGAGTGGGGCATATCCCAAAATCTGTTGCCAGTCTGTGGAATCCATTCTGCTAACTCGGCCTTAGTGGGAGAGAAGGCACCTGGCTCTGCAGAAACTCGATGTGCCAAGTCGAGAGATACCCGAGAGGGGGTGGACGGTGGGGGTTGGGGAATCAACTCAGAGGAGAAGAGGAGGGAAGATGAGGGGAGGAAATGTGGGACGAAGGATCCAGAGGAGGGACAGCGAATGTGGTATAAAGTTAATAAAAATAAATACAACAATTAACAACAACAACACAAGAGGTAATAGCAGAGTTCCTCTTCCAAACATTCTTTCTGGATTCTTTGTGTAGTTGAAATGTGATCTCTCAGCTTCTTGCTTCTGCTGCCACACCTGACTTTTGCTCACACGTCTCCCTACCGTGATGAACTCACCCCATTAGAATCGTAAGTCTAAATAAACCTTCTTCTCTAAGTTGTATTTGGTCATGGAATCAACATTAAAGTAACTCATGCAATTATAAATAAATTGATCCTAATCACACAAACACAGAAACCAATGCAAATGATTAACCAGAGTTCTATAAATTAAGTTTTGTTTACAATTTAGGTGCAGAAGCAGAAAGTCTTAAGGCATAGGTGGTCCTCATTCTACCATGTCAAGGAGCTGAGTGATATGAAAGTCCTATATGGAGTGAAAGACTGTTCAAGGGTTCTGAAGAATTTTTTGAGATTATTTTTTTAGAATCAGACTTGGGGTGTGCAGGAGAAAATAAAACGAGTATAATAGGCCATCATCTAAGCGAGTTTGCTCAATAAGAAAACCAAACCCTCTGCTTTAGAAATTTCTGCTTTAAGAAATACAGCTTTTGAATTTCACTGGGTTGAGATTTTAGTACAAAAGATAAAGGGATCTCCTTAAGGAGGAGTAATGTCCTCTCCCATGGCAAGATTGATGTCTTTTTAGGTGTTGCTCTCTTAGGTGGAATGTGGACCTTTAGTATATCATCTTAAAAGTTATGAAGTTTTCATAAGTATGTATAAATGAAGGCACTGAAACAGGAAAAATAAGGCTAAACTCAACAGCTATATCTCACAGAGGTTTTCTTGTGGGTGAAGTAAATTCAGATGGGAACCAAACTAGCATGTAGTCCCTTGCTTGTGGGGCAAAAGAGTTATTGAGTACTGGGAAAGCATTTGACCTCAATTTTTCTGGCTTTTGTGGGAATAGGATAAAATTAAAATAATTTATAAAGATATACTAAAACTTATGATAAAACAGAATGTTACATAGGCATATATTAATCACACTACAATTTGAAAAAGCATAGAGTAAATCATTCAGTTAAAACAATAATCTAGTGCCTATTTGTGGCTATAAAAACTTGACCGATGTCTCTTTCCAGGGCACAGGATGTTGTATTTAAGAAGGTAAATGTATGTCACAATTAACAGTAATATCTTAAGACATTTGAAGTGGTGAGAGTGTCTTTTGTGACCTTATTTTATAAGGACATGTGTGATTGAATATTTTAATTTTCTGCAAAGTAGCAGATTCTCAGAATTTTATACCTTGAGGGATAGGGATATATATATATATCATTGGACTGCTATTTTCAAAAGAAGAAGATAGATCCACACTCGACACGACAGTGTTAGGGTAATTGTCTGAAATCCAGCTGCAGGTTGTTCTCTGGTCTCATCTTTATTTGGGACACCATGTCTCTAGGATGAAAAGCTGCAACCCCTGACTGGATGAAATCACTATGCTACCCACACACTCTGAAGTGCAGATACTGGTTACTCAGCTCATGCCCTTGGTTTTCCAGGTGTCAAAGTGTCTCTGAAACAGTGACCTTCTGGTCTCTGACAGATAATCAAGAGCTCAGGGAGTGATAACTGACATTGGTAGAATATACCAGAAGGTACAGGTTTGGCTCCACTCTTAGATGTCTTTAATAGCCATAATGAATTGTAGCATGATGCTTCTATAACTCAAAGCACACATATGAGTCTGTGTGAGAAGAGTCGCAGGGGAGTTCAGCATCCTGGTAACTAAGGAAGAACTCAAGTAATCTATGAATACC